>NC_037670.1:141465133-141638446 GCF_003255815.1 Theropithecus gelada
CTTCTCCTCCTCCTCCCTCCTCCTCCTCCCTCCTCCTCCTCCTCCCTCCTCCTCCCTCCTCCTCCTCCCTCCTCCTCCTCCTCCTCCTCCTCCTCCCTCCTCCTCCCTCCTCCTCCTCCTCCCTCCTCCTCCTCCCTCCTCCTCCTCCCCCCATCCCTCTCCTCCTCCTCCTCCTCCTCTTATTCTTCGAGATGGAGTCTCACTCTGTTGCCCAGACTGGAATGCAGTGGCATGATCTCAGCTCACTGCAACCTCCACCTCCCAGGTTCAAGCAATTCTCCTGCCTCAGCCTCCTAAGTAGCTGGGACTACAGGTGCGTGCCATCGCACCTGGCTAATTTTTGTATTTTTAGTAGAGAGGGGGTTTTGCCATGTTGGACAGGCTGGTGTCAAACTCCTGACCTCAGGTGATCCACTTGCCTCGGCCTCTCAAAGTGCTGGGGTTATAGGCATGAGCCACTATGCCTGGCCAGATTTTACCTTTCTTGAAGATAAAAAAATTTACTCTGAAATTCTTTATCTTTCTTCTTTCTCTTTGCTTCCCAGTGAAGTTCAATATTGTATCTTTTAACTCCCTTTGGGCCTCTCTTCATCTTCATCCAGTCTAGAACCCTTGGACCATTCCTTTAATCATTCGTTCACCACCATAGTCCAGTCTCTTGCTCCTTGAATTTTATTGAACCTAATTCGGTCCACCCAGGCTCAACCTAATCATTTGACATCTTGCTACTGTACCTGGATTGCTGGCCACTGCTAGGTAAAACTTGACTACCATGCAATTATAACCTCTATAAATTTATGGTCTCCAGTCTGTTAGGCCCTCAAGACAGCCTTAGCAATTCTTTCTTTTTTTTTTTTTTTCCTGAGCAGTTCACCACCGTGTGGCTGTTTTTTACTTTCACCCCATCTTTAAGCTTCTTCCCTGACACCTATTAGTCTCAGAAGATGATCTTGGCCCCGGTTTTATGGAGGCCACCAGGCAGGAACTCGTAAACCTTCCTCTTTACTACCACCCCCATCACTACCTACAAATTTTCTTTTAACCCATGTCACTTTCTAGCTATTTTTCTACTTTGTCTCCCTAACTTTGCCACTAGGCTACTTGAAAGAGTGGGGCCCCTTTGTTTACTCTTCTACAGTCTGGCTTCCATCCAAACTGCTGCTGGCGAAGTTACCAGTGACCTAACTGGTAAAGCCTGTGAGATATTTTTCATCCTTTACCTTGTTTGGTTTTTCCATGGCATTTTATCTTTATTGAGCATTTTCTTCAACTTCTATGAAAACCTGTCTTTGAATCTTATCCCACCTTATCGGAAACAAAAGAAGCATTTAATGATTTACAAAATAATAATTGATATGAACTCTTATAGCCCAATATTAATTATACTTTTAAGAATTGAATTATACTTTTATTTAAATACAATTCAGTATTATACTTTAAAAATAAGAAATGCTGTAATCCCAGCACTTTGGGAGGCCGAGGTGGGTGGATCACGAGGTCAGGAGATCAAGACCATCCTGGCTAACATGGTGAAACCCCATCTCTACTAAAAATACAAAAAATTAGCCGGGCATGGTGGTACGTGCCTGTAGTCCCAGCTACTTGGGAGGCTGAGGTAGGAGAATCGCTTGAACCTGGGAGGTGGAGCTTGCAGTGAACTGAGATCGCACCGCTGCACTACAGCCAGGGCAACAGAGCAAGACTCCGTCTCAAATAATTAAATAAACAATAAATGCTTATTCCTTAAAATGCTTAACTCTAGTAATCATTTTACTGTGTGTATATATATATAAACGTGATATATACAGTAAATATGTACAATAAAATATGTACATTAAAAGTATAAGACATACATAATATACTAATTATTCCTTGGTTTCTTCTGCCCTAGTTAATGAAGGAGTTCCCCCTTCTGAGCATGTTCAATATCCATGAAAACCTTTTAGAAGCCCTTCTGGAACTACAAGCATATGCTGATGTTCAGGCAGTCTTAGCTAAGTATGATGGTAAGTCCTTGGGTATTTTTATTTACTTGACTGTTCCTCTTTTGATGTATTTTCCCTGATTAGATTGGAAGGGTCATTTTAAATAGCACAGCACTTTTGTAACCTTACTCTTACAGAATTTTCACCTACAGTTTTATGATGGTGTTTGGTAGAGCCTTAGAATTTCATGGTTAGCAAGGACCAGAAATGTGACATGGCGTGTGTCCCGTTCCTCTCCTTCCCTCCCTACAGGCTCCCCTCGTGCTCTCCCCATCAGGCAGTTATGTCTACTCTGCTCTATTACCTCTGTGGTCAGGAATCACCCAGAACCTCACAGGCAGTACCTATCCTGTAGGGGCAGCACTGACTGTTAGAGCTCTTGCTATAACTCCACATCGGTTCACTGTGACCACTGCCTACTGGGCACATTACCCTTTGGAGCAATGTAGAACAGCTAGTATCCCTTGCACATGTGACAACTCAGTAAGTATTGGAAGATGAAATCAGATCCCCTTCATCCCAGCTCCTCTCCTTAGCAGCAGAATATCCCGATTTCTTTAAATAGCAGGCTTTGAAGTCCCTTTGCCATTCTGGTTACTCAGTCATGAACTTATTCCATTTTGCCTGTTCCTAAGAAATCAGAAAAATAAGCTGGCACATCCTAGATATTTTAAAACTCTAATGTTCATATTGTCATTATCCATGAATTCATGATTTGATTAATTGGACAAAAATTGTCCACATAATTACCTGCCATGACATAGTTACTAAAATATCTGCGGAGCTTCATACTATTCTGCTTCATTTTAGCAACCATCTTCCTAAAGTGTTTGCTTGTAAAATGGATATAGGGAATGATTACTTATTATATAATCATTTTTTGGTTTATGAAATATTTTTTCTTTAGTAAGCATCTTCAGTGCATTTAAAGCATTATTCAGATTACAAAGCATATAGAGCAAACTATACCATTTGGGTCTTTTTTTTTTTTAGAGATAGGGTCTTCCTCTCTGTTGCCCCAGATGGAGTAGTATAGTGGTGTGATCATAGTTCACTATAACCTTGAACTCCT
Source organism: Theropithecus gelada (assembly GCF_003255815.1). Taxonomy (NCBI): domain Eukaryota; kingdom Metazoa; phylum Chordata; class Mammalia; order Primates; family Cercopithecidae; genus Theropithecus; species Theropithecus gelada. Next base: position 141,468,191 of record NC_037670.1, read on the forward strand.
GGGCTCCAGCCATCCTCCTGCTTCAGTCTCCCAAGTAACTAGGACTATAGGAGTGTGCCATCATACTTGGCTAATTTTTAGGGTTTATTTTTGTAGAGACTGGTTATCATTATGTTACCCAGGCTGGTCTCAAACTCCTGGCCTCAAGTGAACTTCTCACCTTGGCCTCCCAAAGCACTGGGAGTACAGGCGTAAGCCACCACACCTGGCCATTGGGTCTTATTTTTGACACATTTCTTCGTAAAGAATCTCTGAAATGGGTGAGAGTTGTTATCTCCTATAGTTGAGGGAACTCAGGCATTATGAGATTGTTTTTGTTTTTGTTTCATTTTCTTCAAATTCTTGCTCAAATTTATAGAAACTAACAGCCTTCAGCCAGTGATGGCATCATTTTGCCTGTGCAGACATGAGTACCCTGTGTAACAAGATATTTGCCACCTAGTATGGAACTGATTTTAGAAACAGAGAAAAGTATTTGTGGAGCACCTTAAAGTAAACAAAATAAACACTGTTCAGCTTTCATGTCAGCTCACTTGTATTCTCTATTTATATGCTAAAATCTTACTCATGGTTCAGCTAAACAGTGGTCCAAGCTTAGGGGTCTAAACTGTTGGGCTGCTTTGTAGGCAAAAATCCTCATACGTTGACATTCTTTTAGTACCAAAGGAATTCAGTCCCATGACCATGGGTTCAGGTGGCAGTACTCTTTTCCAAATGCCACTCTGTAGCCATCAGTGCCATAGCAATCCCTAATGCTGACCTGTACTCAATCTGATATATCAAGCCTTAAGAAATAAAACTTTAATTAGTAGAGCCTTTGGGACGGCAAGCCTCTTAAGGCTCCTTTCATGAAGATCTCTGTTCATTACAGAAATCATCAGCCCTGTGTTATAAGACTGATTGTAAAATAAAGAAATGGAACTCCTCATTGTCTCTAACTATCCCATTGCACAGCCTCTGTTCCACAACATCCAAAAGCTGATTTATTAGATTCTGATAACACATGTTCGCATCATTTGTTACAACAGCTCGTCCCACCCTCCACTGAAACTTGGCTCACACTTTGAAAAATTCTTTTGTTGCAAATGGACAAACTCACCATACCAAGGCCCTTGTGTTGAGCTTTGTTTATGTTGTGTACCTGGCAACAGAGATGATGTTCTTGTTCATTATTCATGGAAAAAGAGCCTCATTAGTGGCAGGACACATATTGTTGCTGAGATGCCTCGTTAGGGGTTTTGAGTTCAGCAGTTGTCAATAGAGTACAGATGACCTAACACCGAGTGAATTCTGAAGGGAGTTTTGGTGCTGACTTGGCTCAGGCCTGTATCATTTACAGTAGAAATATAATGAAGTGGCTGCTGAAGTTACTGTTCTTATGGGTTGAGCTGCAGCCACTGAAGATTGTGGAAAAACATGCCTCTTGTTTCTCACCCCATATCATGAAATGGGTTCTTTCAAGTTCATCCTTGCTGCTTTTCCTGGAGACGTCTACTGAACTGCTGGTTCCTTATCTGGCCCTGGGTGAGGAGGTGGGTACTTTAGAGGTCTTGGAGTACAGACAGCTCTTAGGGCGTCCTGTTCTTCACCCTGGTTCAGATGTCTAATCCATGAGATGCTGGAGACAGCACTTAGAATCCCAGCCCCTTCATCCCTCTCTGTAGAGCCACACCCAAAGCAGCAGGATTATATGTCCTTTTTACTAATTGGAATGCTCTGGTGGGGTAGCCATTTTTTGGATTGTTTTTGGGTACAGCAATCCTTCTTTATTACATTTGCTAGGTGGCTGAATTTTTTAAGTAGTATGCTGGGAACACAATGGGATTAGTTCTGCTTTTCTGACCTTTGCAAAAAGATTTAGAAAAATGGCAAGGCACTGGGGACCAGGGATGAGGGTGGTGAAGAACATATTTTGAGGGAAAGAAGGGAGGCAAAATGTATTCCCCTAGTCTCATTGTTCTTCACCACCTTAAAAAAAGTTTGGCTTTGAGTTCAGAAATCAGTAACAATCATATACTCTTGTGTCCCCACAAAGATTGCCAGTTGATTGGACATATCTCATCGTAGTCTGCAGTCTGATTTTGATTTTGCCATTGAGATAACTTCTAATGTTTTATTATTCCAGGTGTTAGTCTAAAATACTGTATTGCTATTCTCAGGCGTTTTCTTACTCTTGTGTGTTCAATTTGTGAATCAACATTATAGGTGGGCAGTTTTATTCCAGGTGGCTGGTCCTGGTTCTATCATGTCCTTCACACAGTGACTAAAATAGCAGCAGCAACAGCTAGCATTTATTGAGTTCCTGTAATGTGTCAGTATCAGACATGATTCAAACCACAAGCATATTGGGTAGATACTATTGTTAGCCCCATTTTGCGGATATGGTAACTGGTACAAAAAGAAGGTAATTGCTCACAGGAAGAGCCTATAATATCAAAGTAAAGCCATGTAGATGTTATATTATGAGAGAAAAGTGGTCGACTGAGAACAGCTTCATTAAATATGATGTGAATTCCACAAGGAAAGGAAACCCAGGATAAAAACTGAGGTGGTCTGACTCCAGACCCGTGCTTTTAACCACCACACTTACACTCTTTCTGCTGTTGGCAGTATTTATTTAGATTGTTTTTATGAATTCCATTGTTCTTGTTGTTGTTATTAGCCACAATTTATTGAGAACCTACCATGTGCCAAGCATGTTATTAGCTTGGCATTAGCTTTACCCTCACAATAACCCTGCAAGGAGGCAGTTACTCCATTTTAGCAGATGCAGAAACTGAGGCTTTGTGAGATTAAATAACTTACAAGCCCACATTCTTGGAAAACTGCAGAGCTGGGATTCAAATCCAGATCCAGCTGGCTTTAAATCCCATGTGTTTTCCATAAATGTAAGCCTTCCAAAAGTGATGTGCTGGGCCTCTCTCACTCCTCTTACAAAGGCATGACTTGTGGGCTGAAGCCATGGTGCAGAATTTCAGTGATGCCACATTGTCTTGTAAGGTTCCTTCTAATCATTTTTTAAGAACTGAGTGTATCTATATTTGCTTGTCTTTCTGAAACTGTCTTCAAAATATGACTTCCCATCTTCAATCAACTTGTATCTAATTTTTTTAATCACAAAAGGGATTTGATGTAAGGTGTTCATTTAATTTGAGATTTATCTTTCTCTTCAGTCATACATTTGCTATAAAGACAGCAATGTTTTCAAGATCCTTAAGTCATGAGAACCTTCTTTTAGAAGCCATTGCAAAAATTGTTACAAGCTTTGGATTGCCTTTCAAAGAAGTTTATAGGCCACCTAGGTTGAAAACTTAAGTCCCAAAGATTAGGGTGGGAATGTGGAAAAGAATTCATGTGTTTCTTATTCATTGTCATTTGTGTATTTCAATTTTAGAAGAATCTCATAGAGCAAGTGAACGCAGGTCTGAGCAGTATAAGGTACCTTTGGGAGCATCTAGTTCTGCCTGTCTCTAGTTAGTGATCCTCGGGGATACCAGAAGGCAGTCATGGGTGGTGGGGAAGAGGTGGATCAGGTCCCAGCTCTGCCTTTCACCAACTGAGGGAGCTTGAGAAAATTACTTAACAATCCAAGCCTCGGTTTCTTTCTCTGGATATGAGATCAAGGCTTAGAAAGGCTAAGTAACTTGCCCAAGATCACACAGTGGGTAATTTGTTGTGAGGATTAAAGTGGTTTAATCTATGTTAAGTGTTAAGAACAGTGTGGGACACACAGTAAGAGTTCAAATATTATTTGCTATTATAAAGAGCTGAAAGTGTCACTCCTAAACTTCACCACTATTCTTCATTAGTCTTGTTCAAATGGAAAACCATATATAAAATGTCACAATGAGGGAATAAGAGCCCAGTCTTATGCTCCGCAAAAAGACAATGTTATGACTTGTTATTAAAATTAATTATGGATCTAATAGGACATACAGATATTTGATTAGAACTAAAATTCTTAGTTTTATCTAAAGCTTTGGAAAGCCGAAAAAAGAAATGCCAGGGATTTTTACTTCTGATCAAAGGAAAAATTACTTCTTTGGGTTCATAGCAACTTCAGCCTCTGAACAGTTTGTCCTAGTAGAAATACAGATCTAAGCGCTTTTGGATATTTACTCCGTTAAGTCATTTAGTGATTGCCCTAAATTTGGGGCAGAATCTTCTCTTATTCTTCCCTTCTTTCTCAAAAGAACTAGGGACAGCTGGTCTTTCTTACAGTCACAAAAGTTATATAAATGCAACCACTATATCAAGATCATTTTTACTGATGCCATCAAGCCCATCCTAAATTAGCATTATTATCTGCCATCTGGTAATTTGCAGAGGGTATACTTTTTAGAACAGGACATGTTTCTAACATTGGAGGAAATACTTTCATCTCAGTAGATTGAAAACAGAAGTTCTAAGGAAGTCATTAGGGAATCACTCTATGTTGAGACTATTCAGAGAAAAAGCCTTTTGCTGATACTGTTTTGCAGAGTCAGCAAGTAGTTATAACTAAAAGTTTCATAAACCTTGTTTATTGCCCAGGGCCTTATAACTAGCACAAGTTATTCAGCTATCATCATAGTTCCTTTGAAATGGTTACTGGACACCCTGTCTTTTGGTTAGGCTGTTTTCCATTTATGTTTGAGGAATAACTAAAAATAGGAAGGATGTGAGATGTCTGGAGGTCCAATGAGTAAAATCTATATTTATCAAACATTTCAAGTGTCAGTCTGTCCATACTTCCAAAACAGTGCTTTTCAGTTAAGTATATAGATGTGAATTTTGATGCCACAGGCACAAACATCTGAAATACCCATCTGAAAATACCCATCACAAAATTAGGCTGCATATTAGAAAGAAGATTTGGTATGCTGTTGGTTTCTAATGACAGACTATAAACCTAGTCCACCTCCTTTCCCTGGGCTGGCTGTTACGGAAAAGATCATGGATACCAGGCAAGAGCTTAAAGAGAGTCGTTGTGAAAAGACTGGCAAATGAACTACATTGGTGCTTCAAAGAAGAAAATAATTATCAGCACTGATACTAATGGCTGTGACTTCATGCCTGTAAGCACAAGTCACTGAGAAATGGTGGTCTTACATAGCTTTGCACTGGATGCTCTGCAGATTTCGACACCAAGAGGTAGATCTGCCAAGAGGACTAGGCCTTTGAGGTTACTTTAGAACAAATGATAGACTGTTAGGGGATGAACTATATATTGCAGTGAGCAAAAGTTGTGACAATAGATGTCATTTCAGTGAGGACTATATGCATGACAAACTTCTGTCTCTGATGATGGAAGACCTTTGGTGAATGCATACATCTGTAATTCACATAGTTGGCACTTGCACAAACCCTCCAAATTTATGTTGGGTTTGGTAATCCTTATTGCCCAGTTATCATAATTTACCCAGGTAACATCCCTCCCCAGCCAGCCATTACCATCAGGGAAACTGCTGTGTTTGGCTTCAGGGCACCAGCCACAGAAGGGCCCTCTGACACAGACCTTCTGAGGTAATCCAGTCCAAAAGTTGCAAGTAACATCTGGTGTTTGGCTTTGTAGCGTAAGATGAATTTTTCTGGGTGTAGTTGAATGTGTAGTGCTTGTCCTTCCCCCTGCCCCAAATGACTAAGGTCATGTAGAACTTCCTAATTGAATCATTGAACTCCCAGGCGGCACATCTTTTTGAGATTCTTGTATATCAATCCCTTTTATTTCTTCAGTAAAATTTTTCCCTTTAGTTGGAAGGGGACCTCAGATTGGCTTTCTGGAGGTGGGGCAAAAACACCTTATACTGCCTGGAATCAACAATAACAAAAATTTAAGGACAGAATCCTGTATGTCTATTGTTTTCTTTGCATCATATCATAAACAAGTAAACTGATAAATTAATCACGTAATGGTACAGTAAGAACACATCACAATCCACAAACAGGTTATGAAGAAGAAATGGACTGCTTTTTAAATTTGTTTTCCGTTTTTGTTTGTTTGGTTGGTTCATGCTTCCAAGAACATCTGTGAAGGCCAAACATGTTGGATTATAGGAGCTTCAAGTGTACCTGGTAGAAATGATATCAATTTGTTGCTTGACCAAGAAAAGGGATTCTTGGTACTTCATAATATTAAAGGATAACAGGGAGTAAATAAGTTAATGTTTTTCAAATTATTTCAGCAAGGATCTATCAAGTCCTTATTATGCTGAAGTACTAACTTTTAGGTGCTTTAGATTCAGAGATAAATATAACCTATTCTCTGTCACCAAGAAGTTTTCAGTCTAGTGGAAAAAACAAAAATACAAAAATAAGGCGAAGCGAGATGAATCAGTGCTCAGTGAGTCTGTTTGAAATAAGCTGTGGGGAGTGCAGAGAAAGAAAGCCTTTGAGAGCAAGCTTGTGCCCCTTTCATCTCAACCCCTTTGTACTAAGGTAGTCATTGGGAACATCTGTGGTCAGTGAGTGACTCGATCTGTAAGATCCTACTACGATACAGTGTTCTCATTTGTGAGATGATTTGGGATTTATATATCTACTTGCTGCCACCTTTGAAAAAAATTTAGATTCATAGATATGAGAACTGACCCTGCATTGAAACTACATCTTGGTTGTTTTGGGAGATGAACAAAAGGATATCAGATCAAAAAGGTTATCATGGAAAACTGTTCTATCCTGTCTAAAGTTTTGCAACAAGTTTTCCGAGGCCCATCTGATTGACAGTTTTACTCATAATTACAGACATTTCTTCCAAGATTATTGAATTAAAGTTTGGCTGTTATGAACCACTTATGACTGTTGAAAATTCAAGAGTCATTCTCCCTAAGATGACCTTTTCTTTCAGCAGCATCATTCCAATAACGGGTCCTTAAGGAGTCAGAAGAGGTGTGGTTTTCCTTGTTTTTTCTACTTTCCTTCAACCTTGTTTCAGTTTTTACTTTATTTTTCTTTTTCATCCTGCCCCACAATTTCATTCCACTGCTGTTTCAAATAGACATTGAGATTAGAGGACCAATACAATTTCAAACACTCTGCTGGAACTCTGTAAGCAAAGATAAATGCAGTACACATGTTGAGAAATAACAAGTTTCTGATTCCCTGTTAGAACGTACAACACTCATCAATGTTGGCTTCTGGGAGCTAAATTGGACGTAAATGTTTGCAAGTTGAAGGAAGCTAATATCAAGAGATTTGAGATTTTAGTACATTAATTTAGGATTTTATTCAGCAAACACTGAGCACCAGCTATATTTCAGACATTGTTTTTTGTTGTGGGTGCAAAGTGATGAAGCAGCCTAGCTTTTACTCCTAAATCACACCATGTACGTAGGACAAGGAAATAAGAGAACAGACAGTTGCTGTAAAGTATAAAGATTGCGATGCACTTTAGCCCAAGATGGAAGGGGCACCGCAGGCAGCAAGGAGGAGCGAGGGGAGCCTTCCCCTTGGGGGTGGTGTCTGAACTGGACAGGAAAGGTGCTTGAGGCAAGGAGAGCATATTGAAAGGTGCAGAGGCGCAACTGGCATGACTTATTTGGAGAATTGTCTGTATCCCTTAGAGCAGAGGGATGAGGAGGGATGCAGTGAAGGGAAGAAGATGACTTGGGTGAGTTAGCCGGGGATGTGGGATGGTAGAGGGACTGGATTAAAATCCAAGCTTGCATTTTATTTTATGGGCCCTGGAGAGGCCTGGAGGCAGTTTCAGAAAAGGCTTCAGTCCAGCTCTGAGTGAAGTGGGTGGCACAGTACATTCACACCGTGCCCCTTTTGAGTGGAGGTACTCGAGAGATCACAGTGGGAAAGCACTCAGGTGTGGAAGAGTGGAGTGCCACTGCAGCAGGCTGGTGAGGTGATCTCCCACACTACAGTGGAACACATTCTGTCCTGGAGGGGGACATTTGTGAGGTTTTCTGAGCATTGGTGTAAAAGAGTTAGAATTTGGTTTTTCTTTCTTAAGCAACAAGTAGGAATCCTAGTGCAGAAACTTTTGTCTCCTGGGTGGGAAAACTTACTTGAAACTATAACCACTTCATTTCATTTGCTCTCGGGTAATCTCTTTACAGGACATTGAGCCCTGTGTAAAACCACCATCACCCACAGACAATCTTTCAAGGGAGCGTAACTAAGGGTGAAGAGCCTGTCAGGACCCATGTCACCCATCAGTGCCCACCTACTTCTGCTGAGTTGTAACAATGACCTGAGGAAAAAAAATGCGGAAGAGGGGAGCAGGTGGCATGTCCAGCTGTACTTTCTGTAAAGGCTGTGAATTTGAAGATAGGAGAGGACATGATGTGAATGCCTGTATAAATCTCACTTGCTAAAGCAAACCATCTGAAAAATTCCTGCCTTGTTGATACTTCAGTTACTATTAAAATAGACAAAGCATGAGAATAATACCATGGATTTAATTCTTACCAAAAAGGAAGAAGCTTAAGAGAAGGAGACCATATTATCCTGTAGCTCTAGTTTAAAAAAAAAAAAAAAAAAAGGAATATTAGGCACAGGTGTACCTTGAATCTGAAACAAACAAAAGTAACAAAAAGCAAAAGCCATGCTCTTTGTTGTTGTTGTTTTGAGACGGGGTATAGCTCTGTCGCCTAGGCTGGAGTGCAGTGGCATGATCACAGCTCACTGCAGTCTCAACTTCCCACGCTCAAGTGATCCTCCCACCTCAGCCTCCCAAGTAGCTGGGACTACAGGTGTGAACCACCACACCTGGCCAATTTTTTCTAGAGGTGAGATCTCACTATGTCGCCTAGGTTGGTCTTGAATTCCTGGGCTCAAGTGATCCTCTTGCCTTGGCCTCCCAAAGTGCTGGGATTACAGGTGTGAGCCACCACACCCAGCCTTTTATTTGTTTATTTTAACGCAGAGGAAAGATAAATATGAACCCACAAACAGAATTTCAATTAATATAACTTTGTGCTGAGACTATTTGGCATAGGAGATACAGAGAGTTTTTTTTAAACTGGAAAATGGTTCGTGAAGGATGGAAGACTAAAAGTGGAAATTGCAGTTACTCCCAATGGATAAAAGGGTAAGGAAACATAAATGATTAAAGTGTATGAAAAGATCAGAATGACAAATAGCTAAATAAGTATATACAAGTCAGGTATAAACTTGTAAGCAGGTTTTCAGGGTGGCTAAAGACCAGAGGAAGCAAAAGTCTCACACATTACAGGATTTAATGTGTGACTCTGTTTAATGTGTGACTGTTTTGTTGTCCAAACAAAACAGTGAAGAATGACAGGGAAAGTAAAAGCAAGTATCACACTAACGATATGGAATAGTGACAAGGACGTGGTCAGTTCTGCCACTCATTTGTTGGGTGGCTCTTAAGAAAATCATTTAACTTTGCTGGGTCCATATTTCTCACCTATAAAAGAAAAAGATTTTGGGAGGTTGATCTTGGCAGTCCTGTACTGTTGTTCAGTTTTTTGTCTGTATCTTGCGATAGTACTGTTTTGAGCAGAAAATATTGTATTAATACATTGCTGACGTAAAATTATTCATTCCTATTTTATACTTCCCTTTAGTACTTTCTACTTTTTAAAAGAATGTGTCAAATAAGTCAATCCCAACCAAATGTAGAAATGATTGTGTGGCTTTTGACCACAAGAAAAAAGGAGGTAATTGGGGATCTAACATGGATTTATTAAGACAGTTGTGTCAAATAAACACTGATGAGATAGTGGATGTGAAAATATTGGTAGTCTATACAATAGTATTTAAATGTTTATCTTATTAGTGTAAATGACCCTTTTCCTTCATGTTTCTGAAATAGGAGAACACCATAAATGTGTTTACATCTTTATTTAAACAAAACATTTGGTAATATTTTAAATGCTGTCCTTTCAGGTACCATGGAGCAATATGGATATAATACCTAATTAATAAGTGGTTGCAGACATATCATTGCAGACTGTTGCAAATTGAGGGTGATCTCTAGAATCCTATTCCTAGATTCTGTGGTTGGTATTGCCATGGGCAGTATTTCTAAAAATCAGATCTTGGAAACTACATAGCACAGTTTAAAATCACATGCTCAGGTTTGTTCTCGATTTGTGATATTGGCGTATTTCTTAACCGTTCTATGCTTCATTTACCCCACCTATAAAGCAGGGATAACAGTCCTACCTCATAGGACTGCTCTGAGAATTAAATAGGATAATGTATATAACTGATTAACACCAGTGCCTGGCAGTTAGCCTTTGGTAAGTGTTAGCAGTCATTTTGATGATGATAATGATCATATGGGGAAGAAGATTTGGAGGAAGCACAACTGTGTGTGGTAGCTTGAATCAGAAAAATGACTAATAGGTTGGAATGATGGGCTGAGGCTGAAATTATTAAGATTTAATGGCTCAGATTTAATTTTAAGATTTGAAATGTAATGGAGTCAGATGTGAAATCCTGCCTATAGGTTTTTTTGTTGTTGTTGTTATTGTTGTTGTTGTTGTTGTTTTAATGTTCATGGCTTACATAAAAGGGAGAAAAGACCTGACTTTGGCTGAAGTCTGTTTGAATAGAATTGCGGGGGTGAGGGTGGGGGTGTTGTTGACCACGCAATCAAAGAACAGACAAAGAGTCCCAGCTGCTCAACACCAGGGCGTTCTAGCTGGTATTCAGAGACGTGGAGCGGCGCAGCTCCTCAGATGGCACGTTTCCCCGAGCTCTCTACTGCTCAGTTTGGGGGATTTAGAGGATTGTTTTCATTTCTAATTCTCATATTTTGAAATCACCTGTGGCCAGGTAACAAAAATAGATGAGAAGTTCTGAAGAATATGTCAGGTAAGGAACTGGAGGTATTTATCCTAGAGAAAATTGCTATAGAAGAGATATTTTAACCATCTTAATGCTTGAAAGATTGACGAACAATGATCAGATTCTGTTTTCTTATGGAAGGTGTAAGTGATTTTTAGATAAGGATTTGTAGAGAGAATGGAGTGGGGCAGAATGATAAAAGGCAAGTAAAATGTTATGGAGGTCAGATTGGTAAGATAAGACATCTTCAGGTGACCACAAGATTTCGGGTTTTATTTTGTTTTGTTTTGTTTTGTTTTAATTTTTATTGGCTGGGTGCGGTGGCTCAGGCCTGTAATCCCAGCATTTTGGGAGGCCAAGGTGGGCGGATCACTTGAGGTCAGGAGTTCGAGACCAGCTTGGCCAACATGGTGAAACCCTGTCTCTACTAAAAATACAAAAATTAGTCAGGCGTGGTCATGTGCACCTATAGTTCCAGCTACTTGGGAGGCTGAGGCACAAGAATTGCTTGAACCCGGGAAGTGGAGGTTGTAGTGAGGGAGATTGTGCTACTGCACTCCAGCCTGGGTGACAGAGTGAGACTCTGTCTCAAAAAAAAAAATATATATATATATATATATATGTATATAATTGAGGCATAAATTACATATAATTACATGTACAACTCTTAAGTACAGAGGGATGATTTTTCACTTATATATATACCCATATGACTGTTACCCAGAATGAAACGGAACTTTCTGAAATCTCAGAAGGTTGCCTCATACTCCCTTCCAGCCAATAACTGCCCTCCAGCCCAGCAGTAACCACTTTCCTTACTTTTATCACAATATATTAGTTTTGCAAACTTCACACAATCACTTTGGAACACTGTCTAACAGTTTCCAGTAAAGTTAAACAGACATCTATCTTCAGATCCAGCAATCCTATTTTTAGTTACATATCCCTGAGAAATGAGTTTTGTTAAGCTTACACAAAAATGGTCACAGCAGCTTTTTTCATAACAGTCCGAAGTGGGAAAACAATTCATATGTCCTTTAGCAAGAGAATAGATAAACATGTGGTGTATCCACACAATGAAATATTACTTAGCAATGAAAAAGAATGAATGACTGATCCATGTTTTGAGATTCAACATGGATGAATCTCAAAAACAGCATGCTAAGTGAAAGGAACCAGACAAAAATGAGTACAAAAATGAGTCTGATTCCATTTGTGTGAAGTTCAGGATTACAACTTTTAATGAAAGACTTTCATGACAATTTGATTTTGCATGCCTGAGATGTTTGGGGAAATTTCTTCTCCTTTCAGAAAAACATTTCTACAAAACATAAGATGGCAAAGAGGTGGAAGAAAAATTAATACTGGCAGTTCAGCTTTGCCTAAGTGAGAAACATTTACTTAGCATTCCTTGTTTCTGCAGTGAGTAATGGAATTATGTGATACCTCATTATTTCCTTTCCTTTTGTTTGCTCTTTGGATTCTAATTCGTAAGAGGTAATAATGTAGCTAAATGCCACTTACAAAAGTCAGAAGGCCACTACAGAGTCAGTGTGTTCATACAAAATCAAACTGACTTAGAATTATTTTGAGTTGCTTACTCAAAGTAAAATTTCTGAATAAATTACAGGCAATATTGGAAAGTGGATGATTTGTTCTTATTGCCACCATTTCAATCACTACTGGTAGCCACTCTATTCATCTTATCATTTTATCCATTTCCGTAGTGATAAAAGCATGAAGTCATAGCAGGCAGACAGAACAGTACAGAACAGATTAGTGATCACCGGGGGACATGTATGAGGAAGGACAGGGAGAGTACAAATATAAAGGGGTAGCACCAGGGAGTTCCTGTGTGGTAATGGAACAGTTCTGTATTTTGGTGTGGCTACATGAATCTAGTTATGGGATGAAATTGGATAGACATGCACACTTGATTGTATATAAAAAATGGTGAAAATGAACAAGGTCTGTAGTGTACCCAATAGCACTCTAGCAATGTCAATTTCTTGTTTTTTGATATTATACTACAGTTATATAAAATACCACCATTGGGAGAAGCTGAGTGAAACATTTACAGGACTCTGTGTATATTTTTATAAATTTCTGGAAACCTATAATTATGTCAAAATATTAAGTTTAAAAATTATAGGCAGCAATAACCAAGCTTCCCCCCTTTTTGTGGGGTGAGGTGGGAATGAAAGAGGAGGTGCTCATGGGGCAGGCAGCCTAAATAATTTCTCCTAGAGGAGAGTATATATGGTTCTTGTTAATGGTGAGCCAAACATCAGTTCCTGCCACTGGTTTAGATGTTAGGCAGTTATTAGATTAAAATATGGCTAATAAGGTAACTGTACCATAGCGGGCACACTGTAAATAGAACACACTAACTTTCACAAGAGTATGTGAAAGTTACATCTGATAGCTCTCCGGGCTAACAGCACCTCATGTGATAAATTCTACGTTTGTCTATGCTGTTGGTATCTGGCTCCACCAACGTATTTGCCCATGAACTTGCTTCAGGCAATTTATAGAACAGAATTCTTCCCTCTAGCATCATTATCTGCTAAAAACAACAACAACAAAAAAACAAAAAAACCCCAAAAAAACAGTTTTTGCATGTACATGACAGAAAACTTTGGAAATACAGATAAACAGTGGGAAAAATTGCCTATATTCTTGCCATGCAGAAATAAACACCACCAATGAAGTAGTCCTCCCTTATTCTTAGGGCATATGTTCTAAAACCTCCAGTGAATGCCTGAAACCATGGAGAATACTGAACCCTGTATACACAATATTTTTTCATGTACATATATGCTTATGATAAAATTTAATTTATAAATTAGGCACAGTAAGCTGGATGTGGTGGCTCGCGCCTGTAATCCCAGCAATTTGGGAGGCCAAGGTGGGTGGATCACGAGGTTGGAGTTCGAGACCAGCCTGACCAACATGGTGAAACCCCGTCTCTACTAAAAATACAAAAATCAGCCGGGCGTGGTGGTGTGTGCCTGTAATCTCAGCCACTCAGGAGGCTGAGGCAGGAGAATTGCTTGAACCCAGGAGACAGAGATTGCAGTGAGCTGAGATCATGCCATTATACTCCAGCCTGGGTAACAGAGCGAGACTTTGTCTCAAAAAAAAAATAAATAAAATAATAAATAAATAAATTAGGCACAGTAAGAGATTAACAATAACTAATAAATAGAACACTTATAACAATATGTCATAGAAGTTATGTGAATGTGGCCCCTCCTTCATGTCATTCTACTTACTACGTACTGTGGTCATAACTTTTGCAGTTTTGAGGTACAACAGTGAAACTAACAAATTTCTTTTCCTTTTTCACGATTCACATGATTCATTCCTGCTGTAGATCTTAGCAGCCTCGGTGTATGATTTTTTTCTTTTTTTATTAAGTTGAGAAGTTTCACCTTTTCGTTTAATGGAAGCACCTTACATCTTCTCTTTGGCCTATCCAAATTGCCAGCATCACTATTCTTGCACTTTGCGGCCATTATGCAATAAAATAAGGGTTACTTGAACACAAGCACAGTGATAACTATGACAGACTGTGATAACTATGATAATGCATGTGGCCACAAAGTAACTGATGGGCAGTAGCATCTACATTGTGGATGTGCTGGACGAAGGGATGATTCACATCCTAGGTTGGATGGAGCAGGACAGTAACAAGATCCCATCACACTACTCAGAATGGCATGCTGTTTAAAACTTATAAAGTGTTCGTTTCTGGAATTTTCCAGTTAATATCTTCAGACTGCAGTTGACTGTGGACAACTGAAACCACAGAAAGTGAAACTACTGATAAAGGGAGTCTACAATATTTGGTGCATATTATTCCAATCTTTTTCTTTGTGTATATAAATGCTTTTAAAGATGAATATTAAAGCATACTTTTTATAAACTTATTAATGTGTGCACAATACATTTCCCCCAGATCATTCAGTACCTTTCCACCACCACCATGATTTAATGACTGCATGGAATTGTACCCTGTGAATGTACTTACAGTGTGTTAACCAGTCTATAATTGGACATTGGGCCATTTCCAGTATTCCATTAGAAACAATGTTGTGATGAACAATCTTTGTGCACATTAATGATTATTTCCTAGGATAAAGTCTTAGAAGTGGAATTGCTGGGTAGGCAAAACGTAAGAGCTTTCCATTTATATTGCCTAAGTGCTCTGCAGAAAAATATGCATCACTTTCAAAAATGAAAATTGTAAACCAAAACCTATCTGAACAACAAGACGCTCTATGTGAAGGGAAATTTAGGATCAGTTTCTTTAGAGTGATTCATCCCTCCTTAGAGACAAATTGCTATTACCAAATAGATGTAATGTTTTTACAGAAAAAAGAATAACATTGAAAATATCTAAATAAACAAGCTATGCAAGAATATTTTGCTATTTTCTATTTTTCCTAGTGGGAACAAAATAACTCACTAGCATAAAAAGATAAATAGAATGAAATGCCACCAATGGGGAATGGGGTATTTTCATAGAGCTACATTTCCCTGTTTCCTCGTTTGATATTGATTAAAATATTTTTTTGGTTATTTTTAAGCATTTTTCTTGTGCACATATACTACTTAATAAAGGAGAAGGAGCAAACATTTTAAAAATGGAGAAAATGTACTGTAGTCATCATATGTTGCTGAATGCTGTTGCATTTTTCTAGTTGTGAATGTCCTGTCTATGCTAGTGGGAATGGGGGTCAGGATTCTAGATTAAAGATTACCTTTGATTAGGCATCTCTAGTCATTTGCTGGAATGCCTCAATTGTATCTCTTTCTGTATTTCTCTCTGGGTGAAAGTGTTCATTTGATTGATTAGGTAACCATCAAACACAACTTGATCTTTCTTGTTGAGCAGCTAAGTCCTTAAAAAGAGGCTCCTTCTCATGCTGCCACCTTCAAATAATTATGATCATTGTTTTCGGAAACAAGGCTTGGGTAACTTTAAAATCAAAAGTCTGAACTTTTAAGTAGGCCATGTATCATCTAGTTTTTTTAAATTAGCTTCAAATAACAATCAATGAGTATACCCAAAAAACAGGATATTTCATTCTTGTATTGATTCCCCACACTGGAAAGCTGTTAAATGTTTAGATGCTGGAAAAGCAACAAGACTAATCCATGAGTATCTGGCATTTTTTTCTTCCTAATTGTAAGCGCACCATTTTATATAGTATGTATGTGGTGGTGACATTTTGCTTGAAAATAGTTTATGAGATTAAGGGTACAAAGACCTCTTTTCCTTTCAATTCTGTGCTGATATTTTCTATGATTGTGTTTTATCAATGTCATTGACATTCCCCTCAAAGAGAAGTTCCTTAGGAATCTCCTTGGAATTGGCATTAAATACTCTTTATTGAAAGAGAGATTGGTTTTCTTTTATGAAATTGTTTTCTTCTGCCTCTGTCTATTGGCTAATTATGGGACTTCCCTTTTTCATTTCTACTTTAATGTAATCCTTTCTAAGTTGAAAATAGCCTTGCAAAGAAACTTGCAGGGCATTCCAGGTGCAAAGAGTTCCTGTAACCTAGAATGAATTTTGCAGCATCTGGGAATGGCATATTTTTACCTGTTCTGAATTAAAGTATTTCTGTGTTATAGTGTAAATTTGGTTGCAAGTATTAAATACTAACTCCTATTCTGGAAAGAATGCAATCATACTTTAAGAACATGTTTTTCACCCAAAGGAATGCCCTCTTTGAGTTTGTCTATTCTCACTTGTACCCTGTGCTTTCACTTTCCTGTAAACTCATTATCTGAACCCCACTCCCACCCTGGCCTTTCTGTACTTTTTGTAAAATTGAAAGGAACTGTTTTTCCTGGTGACGAGTGAGTCTTCATATGAAAGGAGATTTATGATAGGTTGGCATGAGCAAAAATTGTGTAGTTTCCTAAATATTTCATACATATACTGTTTAAAAGTTATATATGTTTATTTATATATTAGATATATATGTATATCTCCTTGACTTTGACTTTTACATTTTTAACAAGCACTATTAAAAATTGAATGTAAACTTGAAATTTAATGCAAAAGAAATGTAGTTTAAATCTGACCACTAAAGAATCATTCATTTGGCTATGTCTTTTTTTAATCTAGATTTTTTTCTTCAATTAGTATTTCATACACCTGTCGAGAAATTTTGATAAGTGACAAAGACACTTTCACATCAAGGATATTCATGTGATATCTAAATTTATATATTTATAGCTATAATCTGCTTCAACTCAACATACAAAAATTCATATTTTAAAATGGAAGGTGATTGCTTAAGAGTCAGCCTGGTGGACATGAATTATTCATAAAAATACAACCTACCCTTAGTTTCACATACTGTGTTGAAACAGTAAGGAATAGCTGAAATTCTTGTGTAACATATGTATTAAAATATTCTTCATTTATCTTTATTACACTTAAATGTGATTAAAATGCTAGTGTATTGAAAATTATTGCTCTTTGTTACCTACAAACTTATGTGTTCCTACTTTCTTTTTCTCCAACAGATATAAGCTTACCAAAGTCAGCAACAATATGCTACACAGCTGCTTTGCTCAAAGCAAGAGCTGTCTCTGACAAGTAAGTGAATAATAGCTTGCGCGGTACTAATGCCTGACCGGAATTGAGATGTGTTGCTTCTGAGGGCTTTCTCTGGAAGTTTCTCTTAGTCTATGAGACCCCTGCTTATAAGCATGCATTTTCCAAAACCTGCTGTTCTTTTCTTTCACTATTAGAAGGAGGGAATATGTATCTTCAGGTAATGTAAGGGTGTGTAAAGGTATCCTAAAGCAAGATTTATTTGAAATTCCATACTTCTGAGATGACTTTTTTGGTGTGAGACAGTAGATACCAAAACACCTGCTTGGGACTTACACAGAATGCCATCCTTCTATTCGTTTCCTGCACATTCCTCTCCCTTCAGCAGTCCATAAATGGGCAGTGTCATACACATGTGGAATGTGGCAGACGGGATGGTCATCTCTCATTCTTTGCCTCATCAACTCCAAATTAGCCCCCACTGGTCTGTTAACTTTGAGTTGCCATCTCAATGGGACGTTTGCCTATTTTGTTCAGGCAGGTGACTATGGCATATGGACTTTTCATAAGCATCCAAGGATGCCTGTCAGGTGAAAGAGCCTAGATGGCTTAACTGGTTTTGAGTCCATAAACTCTTACACTTCCCCGATATAATCCCTCTGTAGCATCAAAAGCAGAGAATAGGAAACCAGCCTCTGCTGTATCAGACAGGTTTGCTATTAAGTGTGTGTACACTTCAAGACCAAAGTAATTTTCTTTCATTCTTTTTTATCCTGTAGATCGCCAGTACCTACTGCAACATCTTTTCTCCCTACACAGCGACTCCAGCTTGGGAGGGCAGGGCCAGGGTTGTCACAGCTTCCCCTGTGGTGTCTGCCTGCCAAGCACAGCTCTGGAGTTAGCCCTGGGTGTGAGGTGAGAAAGAGATTGCATGGTCTGGTTTTTTTCATTCACTCGGGCAGGTGTCTCGCCCGCAGTTTGGGCATGCACACGCCCCCTGCCGGAATGGCCCCAAGCAGGCTCACCTGCTGCTGACGCTGCAATGATTTAACCTCCATCGCAGCACTGACATTGGGTGGGAGGCCTCCTTTCAAATCCTTCCCAGCTCTGTTTTTAACCAAGTGCACTCTTCTGTAACCTAGTTTTCTCTTTTTCCTACACTGTCTGCCCTTGTCAGTCCTACCTCTTCCCCCGACCTGAGCAGGTACCTCGTAGAAGACTTAGATTAGCTATTTAGACAGAGACTTGACAGCCGAATTTAACTCCTGCCATGACTAGATGCAAGCACGCTTTCTGCTTCTGCTGGGGTTTTTGCTGGCCTCGGTCCTCGGGGTCACTCAGAGGTTCCATGCAGTAGAAGTTTGGAGAGCTCATGTCATTGGCTCGTTGTGGTTTTATGGGCCCTTGATGTGTAGATGCTTTCGGGTTGATGCCCAAGCAGTGGTCCCAACTGGATGGTTTTTGTCTTTCTGCTTTTCAGATTCTCTCCTGAGGCTGCATCTCGGCGGGGGCTGAGCACAGCAGAGATGAATGCAGTAGAAGCCATTCATAGAGCTGTGGAATTCAATCCTCATGTGCCAAAAGTGAGTCTGTGGAATCCCCACAGGAACTCGTTATGATAGCAGAGAAAGCATTCATTGACCACGGTGTTGTATCTCGACTACACCGGTTATAAAAAATGAATTGCAACCAACAAATGTTGAGGCCCTGTATAGTGTATGGGCATTAGCCTCATTTTAAGCAAAAGCTACACTCAAGAGGCTTTGGGGCAGATTTCCAGACTTCACTTAATAAGGGTAAATCGATAGACCTCGCTGAGGCAGGCCAGGAAGCCTGAAATTGGCAAAAAGTAGATATCCCGGGAGTGTTGACGCATTTGATAGGAATTTCACACCAGTTATGGTCTCACAAAGACCAAAATCAGGAAATAAATGTTGTGAATAAAACTGGTAAAAAAAAAAAAAAAAAATACTGACTAATGTGGCATTCCATGTCTCTATAAATAAATGATAGTAATCAGTATTGGCAAGAAAATAATAGAGAAAACTTCAAAATATGAAAAAGTATTTTGCTTTGTACCATTTTAATAACTATATGTAGTAGAAAATATTTGTTTTAGTTATTAACCACATGGTTGACCAATTTATAAATACCCAATATTTCCAATTTTTTTTCTGAAATTGATTTTAAGGGAATCAAATTGGAGCAGAGGATATTTCTGTAATCTTTTATTCAGGAGATGAATGTGTATTTATTATTTACCTCTATTTAACTCCCTGCTCTTTTAGTATCTACATGCTGTATTACATAATTATCATCTTCTCTGAGGGAGAAAAAAAAAAGTAGCTGAGAGCCACTTTCAGTCCCGCTATTAAGTACATTTTGACCTCTAAGAAACTTCGTGTGGTTCACCTCAGGTATGACAAGCCATATCTTCCTTGGCAAAATGTCTGATGAAGACTTACTGGTGAAAAATGACAAAGGAAGGCTGTTTGACTTGTTGTAGCACTATAGCAAAAGGGTGGGAGGTATGAGTGAGAGAGAGAGAGATGATTTATGGAGTTAACTACTTTATTTTGTTGATATCCAGAGTGACAGAGATAAGTGATCTAATATCATTCCTGGGATTTTAGTCAAGTCTGGGTCATTGTTTTCACTTAGCAGGAAATTGAAGAGTGGTTCACTATGCCACATTTGCATAAGGATGTATTTATTCATTAGGCCTAATGGGTAATGACCAACATAGTATTTGTAGATTTATGTATTGTCCATATGGTGCTTTAACTATATCTCCTTATATAATATTTTTCACCTAAGCTAAAAACATTTATTCCACTTTGACTAAAATTTAAAACTAATCGTGAAAATATTATCCTGAATTACAGTAAACTGAGGTCATCTATTAATACTCATTGAATGCCATTCTCTACAGAGCTATTCAGTAAGCATAAATAAGGCTCTTTTAAAAGTAGTATTGAGCAATAAGTTCTGGATTCTGAGGCAAAAACTCGTGTTCCACTTCTGGTTCTGTCATTTATCAGCCATTGGACATTGGGCTTAGCATTTCTCAGCTCAAAGTTGTCCCTCATCTTTAAATGAAGATAGGATAGAAGCCCTGCCTGTCTTCTGGTAAAGATCAAGTGAGATTATATATTTGAAGTTCTTTGAAAATACTTGAGCACCATTTATTTGTAAATTATTAAGATTTTTGATAATTTTAATATCAAAAATTTTGATAATTATTGATAATTATTAAGAATTTCGATAATGATTGGGGGCTTCTTATATCTAGGAACCAGATCTTTTACTGTGATCCTAACTAGAGCCTTGCCATCCTGGGGCACAAGACAGAAAATCAGTAAAGTACTTGTTGGTTAGATATTTTGATGGAAGTAGTCATCTAATGCTATAAAACTGGTCCGAAATGGTTAATTGAGCTTCTCAAAGAATATTAAAAGCCCTAAGAAACACTTTAAGGCTGCCATGGAAGAATTTGACACAGTTAACCGGGATTTCACCTGCAAAATAGAATTATTCTAAAAGTGGAAACATTTCAAATATTTGATTGCACTCTCATTTCTAATCATGGAACTGAGCGAAGGTAGGGAAAACTACCTAGGTAAACAGACTCTCCAGCACTTTGCTTTGTTGATGATTGTGCTGAGGGGGCGATGTGTTTCCAGATCCTCTTCGTCTATCAGAATTCCGTGGGGGACGGGTCCTGGGATTCACTGGCCACATCTGTCAAGAATTAGCCACAAATTTCTAATATACAGTATGCAGCGTGCTCTAAACATCTTACTTTAGCAAATACACACACACACACACACACACACACACACACACACACATTTGGTGCCTTGGAGGCAGAGAATAATAGCCTTAGTTCTAATGAGACATCGGTGAAGGTTATAAACTCTTGGACTCTTAGCATAAGAAGGGGCCTTAAAGGTCATCTAGGTCACCTTCCCGTCCTAACCTTGACTCTCTCCTTATAATGATACTGCGATAATCATTTTTATTATTTTTTTTAATGTTATGTGCCAAGCACAGTGCTAACTGAAGTACATAAGCCCTTTCACTTATTTTTCATAATGATTCTGTGAGGTGTGTTATATTATTATCCCTATTACATAGATGAAGGCACCAAAGATTTGGAGAGGTTAAATAATCTGCTCATGGTCATTCAGCAAATAAATGACAGAGCCTGAACCAATTCTGGGTTATCTACTCGTAAATGTTGCCCTCTACTGCCTCCCACATCTCACCAGGGAACAGACCAGCCTAGGCTTGGACCCTTCAAATGCTGGTGGGTACACTGCTTCTCAAGGCATTCAGTCCCTTAAGGGCAATTCAGGTTTCTTCAAGATATCTTAAATGATATGACTTCCATGGCTTCTTTTTCTCTACCACAGGAAGTTGTCAGTGGCCCACCACAGGAATTTTCAGTATCTGCATGCTGTATTATATGATTATCATCTTCTCTAAGGGAGAGAAGAATACCAAATATAGTAACTGAGAACTGCCTTCCATGTATTTCCAGCTTTGCTTCATCTGGTATCCCATTAAGCAAAGATACATAGGTAATATTTCACCATCCATTGATAAATACCAGTCATTTACCTTCAGAGGGCTACTCTTAGGAACGCTCTTCGCCTGCAGACATGAGGAGTAGGGAGGGGGTGTTGCTCCTTACCACATCACAGGACTGGGAAATAAATAAGAACAGTAAGAAACCCCTTATCTCTGTTCTGAAGGAGAGCCCCTTCAGTGGTCAGTTGGATGTGAAACACTAGAATTTCTGAAGTATTAGATTGCAGCAAACTAGTAAAGAGGAAGCAAACACACAGGCTCATCATTCCCAACAGAACTGTCACTCCCTCCTGAGAAACTGCAGCTGTGCCGCCAGCTCCCATAGGAAAAGGCATAAACTCCTTGTGCGATTCTTCAGTACCCTCCATAATCTGACCCGACTTGGTTTTCCTTTTTTCCACCTCGTAACTATTTGTTCATCATTCCAGACACATTCTCTTTCCTTTCCCTTTTTCACTTCCTCTGAGGAAACCCTGTTGCCCCTTCACCACCACCATTAAGAGTCACCAGGAAGCTTGTTCTTCTTCATCAGAAGTAGTCTCTCTCTTCTCTGTGGTCTCTCAGTATAGTGCATTGATTATGTACTTGCTGTTTACCTTTTGTTGAGGAAAATTGGGGATATTAATGATGCTGGCGATTTTCAACAACTAAAAACAAAACTCAAGAAGACAAAGAAATCTCGAATCCATTAGAGGATGTTTTCCATTTAATGGGATTAAAATTGCTTTGCGTATAAAGAAAATTCCATTCATGTAATGCTGGACAATCAAAGGACTGCCCTCATCACAGTTCTATACCTTCATCTTTGTATTATTATAGTTTATTGGATTTGGGGCCTTCTTTCTGCAGGTATGCTCCATGCTCACCCTGCTCTTCCTCAGTAGTCTTGAGATTTATATAGGGTGGTGGTGAGGGAGACATTTCTATCAGTGACCCATCAACTACACAGACCTGGGTTAACCAGAGCTTATGTGCTCTCAGTATGCTGTAGCTACACTGTAAGCCTTGCACTGCGAGGAGACACATTTTTGTTTTGGAGGATGTTACATTAACTCCTTCAGGGTACCAAAGATAAACTTCCATTTTCTGACAAGTTTCTGAAAGGTGGGCTAAATTATTTGTTTGTTACCGGCAATATTAGATATGTCTTTTGCTCTATAGTGGTATTATAAAAAAAATCTACTCATATTTAAGACTATTTCTAGCCTTTTTTCCTTTGTATTTTAAATACTTTTACTTTACTATTTTAAAAAAATTAGCATAGGGCTCTTAACATGGACTTTATGTTTGGGTATTGGGGGTGTATTTGTTTCTGAGGGAAGATTATCAGATTTTCAGAGTTCTTTAACCTTGAAAAGGTTATTCTTCAACTTACAGTTCTAGTATTTTATCTATGTGCCTTCAGACTCTTTTAAGACAGTTTCTATAACTGGATACTTCTGTTTTGGATACTTCTTTTTTATGGGTGTGAGGTAAAAAACATGTAACATGAGAGCTACCGTCTTACCAAATTTTTAGGTGTACAGTACAATCTTGTTAACTGTATTAGTCCATTCTCATGCTGCAAATAAAGGCATACTCAAGACTAGGTGATTTATAGAGGAAAGAGGTTTAATTGACTCACAGTTCAGCATGGCTAGGGAGGCCTCACTACATTCATAGTGGAAGGGGAAGTAAACATATCCTTTTTCACATGATGGCAGGAAGCAGAAGAATGAGCAAAAGGGGGAAAAGCCCCTTATAAAACCGTCAGATCTCATGAAAACTCACTGACTATTATGAGAACAGCATGGAGATAACTGTTACCTCCCACCAGGTCTCTCCCACTATACATGGGGATTATGGGAAGTAAAATTAAAGAAGAGATTTGGGTGGGAACACAGCCAAACCATATCATTAACTATATGCACATCACTGTACAGTAATCTCTAGAACTTTTTCATCTTGCACGATTGAAACTTTATTCTTATTGAACAGCAACTCCTCATTTTCCCCTCCCCACAGCCCCTGGAAAGCACCATTATACTCTCTGCTTCTATGCATTTGATTACTTTAGATACCTCATATCAGTGGAATCATGTATTTGTCTTTCTGTGACTGACTTATTTTACTTAGCATAATGTCCTCAAGCTTCATCTATGTTATATTCACCATATGACAGAATTTTCTTCTTTTTAAAGACCGAAAATTATTCCACTGTATGCATATGCCACATTGTCTTTATCCACTCATCTGTCCATGGACATTTAGGTTATTTCCTAATAACCTTGGCTATTGTGAATAATGCTGCAATGAAAATAGCAGTGCAAATATCTCCTCAAGATCCTGCTTTCACTTCTTTTGAATGAATACCCAGAAGGGGGAATGACTGGATCATATAATGGTGATTCCATTTTTGATTTTTTGAGAAACTTCCAAACTGTTTTCCTTAGTGGCTGCACCATTTTACATTCCCACCAACAGTGCACAAGGGTTCCAGTTTTTCCACAAACTTGCCAACACTTGTTATTTTCTTGAGAGTGGCCATCCTAACACATCAGGTAAAAATTTTTTTGTGGTTTTGATTTTTCATTTCTCTGCTTGTTAGTGATGTTGAGCATCTTTTCATATACCAGTTGGTCATTCATATATCTTCTTGGAGAAATGTCTATATGAGTCTTTTGCCAAGTTTTAAATCAGATTGTTGGGCTTTTTTTTTTTTTTCATATTGAATTGTAGGAGTTGCTTATATGTTTTCAATATTAACCCCTTATTAGATATATGGTTTGCAGATATTTTCTCTATTCCACAGGTTACCTTTTCACTCTATTGATTGTTTTCTTTGCTACACAGAAGCATTTCAGTTTGACATAGCCCCACTTGTGTATTTTAGCTTTTGTTGCTTGTGCTTTTGGTGTCATATCTAAGAAATCATTGCTAAAACTAATGTCATGAAGTTATTCCCCTCCTTTACTTTCTTCTAAAAGTTTTATAGTTTCTGGTTTTACATTTAAATTTTTAATGCATTTTGAGTTGATTTTTTGTATGGTGTAAGATAAGAGTTCAATTTCATTCTGTTACATTTTGTAGAAGAGAATTATCTACTTCTTCCCTCTCCCAGACCCCCTGACCCAAGGCAGGGTTGTACTCTGTCACCCAGGCTGGAGTGTAATGACACAATCATAGCTCATTATAACCTCAAATTCCAGGGCTCAAGGGATCCTCCAGCCTCAGCCTCTAGAGTAGCTGGGACTATAGGTATGTGCCCCTACACTAAGCCAGCTTTTAAAAATTTTTAATAGAGACAAGGTCTCTGTTGCCCAGGTTGTTCCTCAAGCAGTTCTTCTACCTCGTCCTCCCAAAGTGCTGGGATTATGGGTGTGAGGGACTGTGCACACAGCCTAATCTACTTCTTGAGTCCTCCATGGTAGATACCAAGTTGACATGATCGGTCAACTTCTGTAATGAACCTCTTTGGGCAAGAAGATTTTTTAGTCAGGATTATTTCCTGAGGGTAGATTTGAAGTATGGGAATTACTAAGTCATGTGTGGAAACACTTAAGGCTCTTGATATTGCCAAACTACTTGCCAAAAAAGATTATAGCAGTTTAAATCAGCAGACAACTCCTTGTTCACCATTTTATCATACCCTCACTGTCGTCGAGCAGTTTGTTTAAAAAGGAAAGAAGGGGAGCAATAAATATTTATGAACCTATTAAGTACAAATGGAATTTTGTTCTCTAAGTCTGCATTTCTTTGCCACTACTAGCTTGGTTGAACATTGTTAGCCATTTGTATTTATTCCTTTCTGAATTGTCAGGCAAAACATATTATAACAACAGAGCAAGGAAGACAAGGAGAACTATGAAGTATCATTGAAAGGGTTCATCGTGCCTGTAATTCCAGCACTTTGGGAGGCTGAGGCAGGAAGATCGCTTGAGTCTAGGAGTTTGAGACCAGCCTGGACAATATAGTGAGACCTCATCTCCACAAACAAACAAAAAACTTAGCTGGGTGTGGTGGCACACACCTATAATCCTAGCTATTCGAGAGGCTGAGCCAACAGGTCAAGACTGCAGTGAGCCACGATTGTGCTGTTGCACCACAGCCTGGGTGACAGAAAGAGACTTTGTCTCTAAAAAAGAGAAAAACGCAAAAGTGTTCAGAACAGTTACTCCCATTACTTGCTGTCCACAGGACTGGAATAAAGTATGGGAGGAGGGAGTTAGTTTCCTGCCCATTCTTGTTTTGATAAAATGAGGATAAAAGTAATGGCTTCACAGGACTGATGACAGGTAAATGAAATTACATCGTGTAATTCATTCAGTACCTGCTCAATACATGTTGGCCCCTTCATTATCTCTTCCTTTTTACCTCCCGTTCTATTTCTGTGCTTGCAGGCTAGGTGGAAATAGAGGCTGCCTAGAAACATGCATTAACAGGTGCTTCTTGGGCCACCCTAGCCTGAAGAAGGAAACCAGAGAGTATAACAGTGGCACCTCAATGCCTTGGCCTTGAGGACCCTCAGGGTCCCTTCAGGCCTCCAGATTTGAGGGGAGGCTCTAGCATGTTCTGGCTGCAGCTATTGTCTTCAGGGATTCTGCAGCTTATAGCTGCTTGGTAAGTTCTTTGCTTGTGGCTGATTAAGTGTTACCCATTTCCGACCTGTGTCTTATATTCTTGTTCTGAGCCTGGTACCATCCCTGCTCCCTGCCAACCCACTCCCATCAGGTCCTCTACCCCAACACAACACTTCACGTCTGGTACGAAACTTGCCCGTACGCAGGCCCCTTCCTCTCCCTGTTGCACCTGCCTCCTCAGGTGGAACAGACTTGAAAGCCTGACCTAGGCATGCATGAGGTTGCCTCGTAAAACATCACTATGTCTTCTACTTTGATTACAGAGGCAGGTGTCCCCTCTATTATGGAGGCTGAAGCCACCCGTCTTTCGATTATATAACTCATATTTCCCTGTCTGAGTAATCAAGATTGTAGGGCTACATTAACAGTCCCTAATACACACATACATACACCGAACCCATCATCATTGGCTGCCCCAGCCAAACATTTCCAGATTCTATTAAGTTTTCACTCTTTCCAAAGCTTTTCTTCTTCAGCCTATAAAAAGCAAGCAGCTGTTTTTTTCATTCCCGGGGTACTTCTACCAATTGGAGTTGGGCTGTGGGAGTCATCTCCACTGCCTACCACCAGGACAAGGAGAGCAGTGTGAGTGGAAGAGAGAGAGGTGGCAGGGAAATCTCCCTTAGTGTGAGCTGTGTGGTCAGGGGTTCCAGGTGCCCATAGTCATAGAGGAGGTAGGGACCCACTTGAACATCACCAGGTACTTTTTTCAGACCTGGTCTAAGCGGTTTGGCGTCTCCCAGCCTGGGTTGCTTATATCTCCTTCCTCCCTGCCCCTGCACCCTCTGTCTTGGTGCCTATTCTCATTATCAGAGTTGGCAAGGCTCTCATGCCCCTCAGAAGAGGAATTCTTCCATTTCCTCCCTCAGCTGGAAGCCACACACCTTGCTAACTCTCCTGTCAACCACAACATATTTGAACTACTTTTACTTAAGCAGGATCACTCTGCTCTAATAGAATAAACAGGAGACAACCCTGCAACTTTACTTCATCCTGAAGGGGCTAACCTTCCTGCTGCTGTACACCAGCTTCTCTAGTCTCCAAAGGTATACAGTTCCAAAGCAGAGTCCCCTTTTCCCTCCCAGCAGCGCATTCAGCTAGCACTTATTGAGCACTAATTATGTGCCAGCCACTGGGACGCTGGTCAGAACATGATGCGTGCTGTCACAAGAAGTGCTCAGTCTTTGAGAAGACAGACTGGGCCGTGCCCCTGTGAGGCAGGCAGTGTGCTGCTGGGCCCACCAGAGCGAGGCAGCCAGCTCACAGTCAGAGTTGGGCCAGATAACCCAGGTACTCTGTAACTTCTGGAAGCTAGATCCTGTGCTTTGCTGTTAGAAACATTCTCCAAGTGTGCAGTGGTAGGGGAGTGGCCTGGCCGTATACAGAATGCCCAAACCTCCCTCTCAACTCTGAAAACCTTGAACGTGGTAGTCCCCAGAATTGAGCCTTGGCTGATAGGAAAGGCTGACCTGGTCAATATCACCAAGGAGGGCTTCCCAAGTCACGGGTCTTCACTACCACACACAGGCCTCCGCTGGCCAGCTTGTTTGCTTCTACAAAAACAATGTTTAACTTTTTTAAAGCAGTAAACATTTTTCCTCTCCTAATTCAGTCTTACATGAAACCTTAATAAATAAGCAAGTAGATGCTCTGCTTGAAACTGGGATGAGAAGTCTGGTAGCCCAGCAACCCCAAGGCCCCTCTGCATACAGTTCAGAAAATAACACATGGCTGTGACCCATCACCCCCAGAAAATCCTAAGCTTTTGAGGTCCCACCCATAGAGGAGGAGGCCTCACATCCTCCTCTGAGCAGCAGGGAGGGGGCTGCGGAGCCAGTACCAGTTCCTTAGCATGTCCGAGTGCTGTAGACAGAGCTGCTGAGGGGAAAAAATCAAGAAAACTTGCCAGCACCAACGGGGGATAGCTTTCATCTTAATCTTGCCCCAAATCCCAGAACCAGTAAACCATCTGCTGTCCTCACTGCGCCCGCCCAAGAGGTAGCGGAGGGCACAACAGGCAGTCCCAGAGGGTACCGAGGGGAGAAGGGTGCCACACTCCCAGCACTCGTTTCAGCAGCGAGGCAGACTGGGGTTGACGCAATATGGAGGTGAGGACCTAGCCTAATATATATTTAGCTTTCAACTTTTAAGTCTAGGAGTGTGGGAAGTCATGAGAAAACAGAGAGGAAAGAATGAAGAATGTTATGACAGAAATGCATTCCCATTAAAAATGTACTTTCTTTTTTTAAAAAAAAAGAAAGCCCATCTAATGTTAATCTAGAAACTAGTTTCATGGGGATTTCAAGAGGCTTGTGGAAGAAAACATCGTGGTAATTGTATATGCTAATGGAGTACCTACAGGACATTGTTATAGTGATGGAAATTCTATTTCATGCAAACACTAAAGCAATCCTCCCTTTATATCTTGGTAAAGCTGACTGACAGAGTATAAAATTGCTTTTTAATCCAATTTAGGAAACAAAATGTGTAGTGGGTTTTAGTATTTTAAAATGCTTGAAGCGTGGAAGCAGAAATTCAAAATACGCTGGCAGACTGTCTATGATATTGTATATCAACAAGACATTTTAGAAATATTATTTCAATATAAGTTTCTTTGAATTGAGTCATATTTTGTTCCAAAGCTTTTTTGGATTAGAGTAAGGAGAACGTATTGTGGAAATATGACCCAGAGGAAAATGAACAGAAACCAGTTTTTAGCCACATTTCTCAGGAATAGGAAGTTTGTAAGTCTCTTTCTTTAACAAAAAGTACTGCAGCTGCTTTCTCCAAGACTATCCCCATACAGGCCACCCCCACCAGGCTCATCACCTCTACTGAGGTCACTCTTATTAAGCTCGCTGCCACCTAGGCCACCAGAACTGTTGACCTCTTCTCAGATCTCATCCTATTTCATCTCTCCTCGGCATTTGGTCCCACTGACTAAATGCTTTGGTCCCGCTGACCGACTGCTTTTTATGTCTTTTTTTTTTTTTTTTTTTGTATGAGACAGGGTCTTGCTCTTTCACCCAGGCTTGAATGCAGTGGTGCTATC
Organism: Theropithecus gelada; assembly: GCF_003255815.1. Lineage (NCBI taxonomy): Eukaryota > Metazoa > Chordata > Mammalia > Primates > Cercopithecidae > Theropithecus > Theropithecus gelada. Next base: position 141,497,778 of record NC_037670.1, read on the forward strand.
ATGGCAATCCTCCCACCTGACCCTCCACTTCAGTTTTGCCATGTTTCCCAGGCTGGTCTTGAACTCCTGGGCTGAAGAGATTTGCCTGCCTTGGCCTCGCAGTGTACTGGGATTACAGGTGTGAGCCACTACCCCCGGCCAACCTGCTTCTTATGTCTTGAGGCCATCTTGACCCCATGACACCTACTCTCTGTGCCACTCCTGTATGTCAGCACTCTCCTCCTCCTCCTTTTCTGTGCTGCCACGCACTTATGTTTTCCAGGGAGCTCTGTTCACTGCCCTCTCCCTGATTGCTCGAAGCTGTCTTGAGAGATCTCCGCTGCTCCTACTGCGCAGCTTCCACCTCTGGCCCAGAACGCCCACATTTGTGTCTCCAGCTTCTCTCCTAAGCTCTAGACCTGCAGACCAAGCTGCCTTCAGGCCATTTTTCCAGGGATGTTCTGCAGGTTCTTCAAGCTGTTTTTGTTACCTTTCCCTGCTAAGCCTCTTCCTCTTCTGGTGTCTTTACGCTAGCTAAGGAACTCACATTATTCTAGTTTCTTACACTAAAAATTTGTCACCTTTGGTTCCTCCCCTCACTCTCACATTTAGTCAGGCGCCAAGTCCTGGAAAAGCTCCTCCTTCATCCCCCAATTTTGTCCCCATCACCTGGACTCCAACAGGAGCTTTTTAAGACTTTGCTAATTTCCATCTCTTCCCTGTCTGTTGATCCTACACATGATTCACCCATTTCTCTCAAAACTGCAAACTGCACAACTCACTTCCCAGTTGCCTATGGCAGTAATTTCCAAACTGTCCTCTTAGGAGAGCCAGGAGGGTTCCCCAGACCTCTCTTGGGTCCATCCCTCAGATTTCCCCACAGCTGTGTTTTGCATCAGCTCCACAGATTCTAAGTGTTTTTTTCTCTCTCTCTGAACAAATTACAGCCATCTCTCAGTATCTGCAGGAGATTGGTTCCAGGACCCGTCACATATACCAAAATCTACGCATACTCAAGTCCCCGAGTCAGCCCTGCAGAACCCAGTAGAACCTGTGTTATGCAAAAAAATCAGCTATCCGTATATGCAGGTTTCCCATTCCATGAATACTGTATTTTCAATCTGTGTTTGGTTGAAAAAAAATTTGTATAAAAGTGGGCCTGTGCAGTTCAAACCCAGGTTGCTCAAGAGCCAACTGTATTCTGTGTCTAAAAGTTTGAAAACCAGCTACTAAAGGTCAGGGCACCCTCTGGAGCAGATCATGAAGGCCTTTTACAGCCTACTTTTTCTACTTCACTCCTTTGGAGAGTGGCCTGAGTTCAAATGCAGGTTCTGCCACGTGCAACTGTGCAACTCTGAACAAGTTACTTCCTAAAGCCTTCGTTTTCCCATCTGTGAAACAGGAATGGTAATATTAGCTCTGTCACAGACAGTGTTAAGGAGTTACTGAGATAATGCTTGGCACGTGTGTTAGTGCGTAATCAGTGTTGGCAATTACCATCATGTTAGTAGTCAGGCCCCACCAGTTTAGAAACACATCATGCCCTTTGATGCCTTGGTTTGCTTTTGGTAGCCTTTGATGCTTTTGGTATACTTTGCCCTTTCATGCTGGTTTGGAATCCCCCCTCCTCATTTTTTCAGTATCAACTCTTATGTAATTAGTAAGATTGATATTTTCATTTTTCTGTGAAGGCTTCTCAGACACAATGCTGTCCTTTTGCTTCCTTAGTGCTAAGTTTATACATCTTTCTAAGGTACTCACCATGTTGAATTTTATTCTTTCTCCATACATTCTCTTTTTCTCTCCTTCCCTCCTACTGTCTCTCTCTCCCTCCTCTACTCCTACAAAGACTATGGATCATCAAGGTGGGGACCTGACCTGATTCATGTCCATGCCCTTGAGGTAAATTATGGGTGCTTCCATAGCTGCGTCCTTGGAATACACAAAGGATCCTTCCATATCCATGTCCTTGGATAGCCTGTGGGTGCTCCCGTATCTATATTCTTGGGATACACTGTGAGCCTTCACATATTTTTTGAATGAAGCAAAGTAACCAATGAATAGATAAGTGAACCAGGAAGAAGAAGGTACCTTGTGATGAGGATCCCTGAGCGGTACTGAAATCACCAGGTTTAACTTGACAATTCAGCTTTGCTTTATGCCTGGCTCCGTATTGGTCGGTTAATGACCCTTGGTAGCCAGGTCTCTTCAACTGATCTGCTACTACAATAAAAGTGCTGAAGTATTTTACCCAAAAACAAACTCAGTTATCTGTGGGACATGTATATGTGGAAAACACAAATTACCTCTACAGTAATATGAACATATAATATTTTTTAGTGGCAAAAATATCAACTATTCAATGCACACTTATATGCCAAGTACTATGTGAATGAATGCTTTACATATATTACATAATCTTCAAAAATTAAAACCAGCAAGGTATGCTTTTACTATTCCAGTTTTACAGATGAGCAAACTGAGGTTCAAAGAAATTAAATAACATGTCCAGGGTCTCGTAGCTAAACAGTAGAGCCAGGATTCCAGTAAGTGATTCAGAGTGGCAGATGGTAGATGAGATTAAGGCAAGGAATCCTGGTGATGTGTACCGCATTCTCCATCACCACATGATCTGAGTGAGCTGTGGCTACTTGCAGTGTTTTTTGTCCTGTCCCTGCTTTGTGTCTTACTCATTCCAGGGAGTAAGCAACATTGAAAGTCAGACTATGTAGTGTCTCTCCCAAATAGCACTAGCTTAATTCGCAGAACTCTTTGTTGATGTTTTAAAAACATCTTTTCTGGTGTTAGGCCATTTTATCAGAACCAGTTGCACCAAAGCATTATAGGCATGAAAAAAATTGCTATCTCCAGTTGTCTTTTGTTTGTCTGTTTGTGTGTATGTGTGTGTGTGCATGTGTGTTTTGATGCAAGTCTAGAAGATAGATTTGTATTACATATATACATACATACATGTACATACATATATAGCGAGAAAAAAATAAAAATATTTATTGCAAGCCAGGCATGGTAGCATGTGCCTGTAGTCTTAGTAACTTGGGAGGTGGAGGCAGGAAGATCGCCTGAGCCCAGGAGTTCAAGGTTGCGGTGAGCTATGATTGCACCACTACACTTCAGCCTGGATAACAGAGCGAGACCCCATCCCTTACAAAATGTTTATTATAGAAAACTTGGAAAGCACAGAAAGAGTACAAAAGAAGTTAATCTTCCATTAAAATCAAATATTTAACTACCATAAACATTCAACTTGTGACTTTCACTGGTTTTTAATGTCTACCTATACATTTTTATTGTCAAAATAATTAATAATCTGCTATGTAAATTGTTAGGGTACATTGATTTTTTTTCATTTAGCAATGTATCATGAACATTTCCCTGTGCTAATACATATTCTTTCATTACCTGGTTTTGGGAGCCACTTAATAGCCATCATTAACTGTGATATAAGTTAATTTACCTGTTTTTTTTTTCACATTTTGCTTATTCCCATACTTTTGCTAATGATTTTTATATGACTTATGCTATTGTTGATATTGCAAATCCCAAAAAAGAGGTGTATGAGTTAATTCTTTGGTATTAACATTTATGTGAATGATAACTATGGGATCATTTTCATTCAAATTATTATAGAATTTTAAGATCTTAGCAAAAAGCACTTTAGCAGCCACCCAAGGTGGCCTCTAATAGGCCACATCTCTTCAGCAGTTTCCTTGACAGCTGAGCCAGTCTTGTCTCAGAGACCTCCATGAATAGGCGCTGCTCACACCTAAAGACCATAGCTCTCTGCTTCTCTTCATATGCCCCGACTTTAGGTGCTCCTGCAGTGGATGCTGACACAAATAGATTTTGAAAAGTTGCTTCCGAAATTTTCAGAAGCACTGCACTTCAAGATCAGTGTGATTTTATCTGGGAGGGAAGTTAGACGCAGGATGGCGGGCAAGATAGCACAGAATGCTGGCTGAGCTAGTAGAAACCAAGCCATTATTATAGATGGACAAAGCGTGTTCTCTGATTTGCAAGCTATAGTTATTCTAATTGATTTCTGCATACTTGTGGATAGGGATCTGCCCTCTTCCATTTATTTTTCTCCTGACAAGTAAGACGTGAAATGTTGTTCCATGCTTTTCTAATTTAAATGTTGTACATGTTGAGAACTGATCTTGCCAGCCATTTTAAGCCTGGCCAAAAACGTAACACATTGTTGTTATTAGCCTTCACCATTTAGTTAGGGCCAATATTTTGTTTAGAATTATAAAGGAGTATAAATCTCTTTTATAGTCATAGCCGATTGCTGCCATAAGGTAGATAAGATGAGAAGGCAGAGTTATTTCCTTAATGTGTTGCTTTGGTTAGCCTCATAAGGCTGATTAGGCCAGGGATGTTCACTTTGAGAGACTTCTTGGGAAGTAAGATTTCATTTTAATTCAGCTTAAAAAAATATTACCTTGATGTGCAAGGCTCTGTAGGAGGTGCGAGAGGGGAAATAAAGATGCAGATGACAAGGTTCATGCTCTTGCGGGTCTTATGATTCAACAGAGAAACAAGATACATGATAACTAATATAAGGTGGCATGTGAGTAGTACACATACACAAAGATTAGAGAGAGCTTAGAGGAGAAACAGCATTACCTCGTGGCCTGTGTTTGGGGCTGTGGATGATGGCCTTGAGGCCATATGCATCCCACTGAGCCTGCAGGCTGAGTAAGCCATCTGTCTCACACATATGTGTACTACTATTTTTCAAATGTTTTATGTGTAGATGCCCTGGTGGCCAACAATGCTTTTAGATTAATTTTTGTTTTATTACATTTATTGTAGCTTTTTGTCATATTGTATATTTTCAGTCAGTAGCTACTACCCTGATGATTCCTATCATGAGCACCTTTGAAATTTTTTCATGTTAAAAATTGGTCCAGTTATCCAAAGATGAAAAACCATTGTCTACGGCAGCCTTCAATGCTGTCCAAAAGACTTTTCTGTGATCATGGAAATATTCCCTGCATTGTCCAATACAGTAGTTATTAGCCACATGCAGTACCTGAGCACTTGAAATATGGCTAGTGAGATGGAAGAACTGAATTTTTAATTTTGTTTGGTTTTAATTAATTTAAATATAAATAGCCACATGTGGTAGAAACTGTCGTATTGAACAGGGATAGCACATATCTATAATGTCTCTTTGTCAGGAATTTTCGGAACTCTTACCCTCCCCTGCCAGTTGACTTGTCCTGCCTCCTGCTAGCTTATCTTTTCTTTTCTTTCTTTCTTTTTTTTTTTTTTAGATGGAGTCTTGCTCTGTCGCCCAGGCTAGAGTGCAGTGGCACAGTCTCGGCTCACTGCAACCTCTGCCTCCTGGGTGCAAGCAATTCTCTGCCTTAGCCTCCTGAGCAGCTGGGATTATAGGCACCCACCACCACACCCAGCTAATTTTTTGTATTTTTAGTAAAGACAGAGTTTCACCATCTTGGCCAGGCTGGTCTTGAACTCCTGACCTCGTGATCCACCCTCCACGACCTCCCAAAGTGATGGGATTATAGCCGTCAGCCACCGCGCCTGGCCTTGCTAGTTTATTTTCTACCCACAAATGTGGGTGACTACCAGGCCCACTCCTTCTCAGGTGCCCCTATTCCTGAAGGTTCTTTAGGCTAAGAGAAGAGTTCTTTCATTGATCCTTAATCAAATGTAAAAGCCTTTTCTAATCATAGAAATGAGAAGAATGGGAGTTTACATTTATAGCCACCATCTGATTTCAGGGGCTTTAAGGAGATTTCTGTATACCTGGGACACATGAGTTAGTTGTTTTCATATTTTATTTGTTTCAAATTTTATAAGCATGATCCTTCTTTAAAAATTGACTATTTGATAGACGTGGTGACTATGAATAATTAGAAAATCAGATGAAAATCTTATTCCGGGGCTCTCATTAGGCCGGAAATCTCCCTTCTCCATTGTTTTTTTGATGATGATTATTATGGATAACCAAATGCTCTTCCTTCTCCAACTTACCCTGAAACAACACAGTTCATAACACTTTACAAGTTATTTATTTTTCTCATGACTCATAGCCTCGGAGTCCTTTAAGACCATCACTGGCAGTAGCAATGTACATTTTAATGGTTCCTATTAAGGTAACAAAATCACAAGAGGATAGCCAGGTAACTCCAAACATAAAATTCACCATAAAGTAAATATAACTGTAGTATGACTGATACTCATTATAAACATAGTGCAAATTGGATTGCTAGGTAATTCTCTATTGTTATTTTTCGAAAAAGACTTTTGTCTTGCACTGTTTTAAAACAAGACATTAGGAGGAAAGCAGTAGTTCATAGAATCCAAAAAGGCAGATGGCCAGAAAGTTCTTTTAGAACGCATGTTGGAGGAGTTCTACCAAAATAACAAACACCTGTCATGGCCAGCCTGGAAATGGGTCCCAGGTCTTTCTGTGGAGTGAGGCTTTCTATCCTACCTCCTCCCAAGTGTGACGACCATATCACTGTCCTCCTGCTGCTCTCTGGGTGTCTCTCTTTGACTTCCCTACTCTTTCTGCTTTGAGGCCAGAGGCTTGGAGGTTTCTTCAGATATCAGACCCAGAGTGAGGAAAGTTGCAGTTGCTGAGCCAAGATGCCTGCATGTGTTCTCCTGGCTCCTGCCGGGCCATACACCTCGACACCAAGCGTGCCAATGGGAGAGGAAGCTTAAGGGCAACTGGGTGATGCCCAAAGGGTACAAATCCTCAACTAGATGACAGGGAAACATTGATAGTTGTGCCATAGTGTCCATTCTGTATACCAGGACTCTTCTACCTTTCACTGTCTTTCATAAACTTCCACGGACAGAAAAATACGTAGGCAATTATTTCTGATAGTAACATTTTGGAACACCTTTTTTTAGCACTTGCTCTTGCTGTCCATATCCCTCTGTAGTCTGCTAGTCTCCATTTTAAAGGAGATTGCATGGGCTATTGTTATGTTTGTCTTTGGTGGTGGTGGTGGGGTGGGGGTGGGGGTGTGGGTGTGGGTGTGGGTGTGGGTGTGGTTGTGGGTGTGGGTGTCACGGATGGATCCAGGAGGGGAGAATGCCAGCCAGAAAAGAAAGGTTAACATTTGCAATTATAAAATAACCTTCAAAAATTGCTCCCTATCTATCCTATAGTAAAACAGAAGAATAAAAATGGAAACATAGTCTTTTCTCAGCCCCCAGGAAGTATATCCATTCTTGCCCTATACTCCTACCCACTTTGCAGAAGATAGCAATGAAGAGGTGTATGCTGAGACCCCCATTCCCCACCCCCACTCCCTAGTCTTTGGGAAAGGATCTAAGAGTGTCACAGTTTGGGGTCTATAACGCTCCCCTCCCTTGGGTCTTCCCGTGCTCTAGCTGCCACCCTTCCTCCCTGTAGCACTTGAGCAGCTGTGGGTGGCTCTTTTCATAGGACAAGATTCTTCTCCTTGATACATGTGTATAGAAAAAAATAGTGGACAGTGCTACTCAGTCTCAAATCTTTGTACTGCACTTGGTTTAACCACATAACTTTTTAACCTTCATGTGTCCATTTTATAAGGTTTCATTCTGCTTCCAAAATTATACCAAATTATCATGTCTTCCACATTTTCCTTTATGCTATTTGAGTCTTATGTATTTCTTTGATTAGAGTGTCTTAGCCTGAAAGCCTCTGATCTTCACTGTAGGAAACTAGTACAAGGCTAATCATCTGTCAGCAAACTTTGTGTTGCTGGATGTTTTAGTAATTGCCTTCAAATGTAGTAATGAGGTTTCAGGTTTAATGAAATGCTTATAAATGGTGGCTTTAGGGAAATCAACTGCTCTATTTTCAATACTGAATTCCAAATTACTTATGTATTAACACAACTGTGTCCTGCTTTTTTATTTCAGTACCTACTAGAAATGAAAAGCTTAATCCTACCCCCAGAACATATCCTGAAGAGAGGAGACAGTGAAGCAATAGCATATGCATTCTTTCATCTTGCACACTGGAAGAGAGTGGAAGGGGCTTTGAATCTTTTGCATTGTACGTGGGAAGGCAGTAAGTACTCTTCTTTTTTTGAAACATTTTTAAGAGCATGAAGAGGTGCTAAAATGTTTTTGCACTGAGTGTTTATGATGAATAATGAAGATTTACATGTGTACTGCTCTTGTGTTCTGTGATGGCGCATCTAAGCCGGTTAGTGACTTAGGTTCTTCCATCCCCCGTGGTGGTGGATATTCCTGTGGTGAGGCCGTTTCCACAGCTCAGAAGGGTAAGTTTATGTTATAGAAGGGGTGAACCCAGATGTTCTTCAAAGGGGCACCCTGTCACCCTGAAAACCCTGTTTGGAAACTTGGACAGCCCCACAGCATCCTGGTAATCTTTGGCATGGGGTTAGGCTTCGTGCTGGACGCTGATGACCACTTCTTGATGGCCTTTCTGGGAGGGTTGGCTAAGAGCCACAGTTATCCTCCACTGGAGTCAGAGTGACTACCCAAAAAGGTGTGGCAGTTATGCTTCAAACCAAGAACAGTGGCCATTGAACCCTAGTGTTTGCTAGGAGTTGTAGCATTCATGTATTAATGGATAAATGCTTGGTAGATGAATGTAGGGATAAATAAATCTGCGGGCTTGTTCTCCATAGATATTATTATTCCATGTAAGGAGAAGAGGCTGTAATGGTGGGCGAGACATGCTCCCTGCCTTGGAGAAGCATGTCATCTAATTGGGAAGAGGAACCAGCAGCATGTGGCAGCTGCCTGTTGATTTTTCAGAAGGGAGAGGTCTATGGGGTGGAGTGATCATGGTTAACATTATGAGTCAGATGAGATTTGAACCAAGCCTTGAAGAAGTAGGACAGAATTATAAGCAAGGACACTGTGTGAAGAAATGGTAAGTGGTGGGGCTATTTGAGAGAATGTAAATTAAGGAAAAAAGCCAAGACTATGAATTATTGGACAACATGTGCACATGTGCATTGACACTCTGCTAGCATTAATTTTAGCAAAACAAATACAATATGAAGCATGGCTTTCTTTTTCCACCCATGGGAAACTAAAACAATAAATTATTAGAGTTTTCTGACAGTTTTTTCCTAGCTCACCCTTACTCTGATCAACCCCTCAAACAAGTGTCTTTTTAATCCTTTCACTCTGTTTATCTTTGCTGCTTCCATTTTCATTTTGATAATCTGCTCCTCCCTTTTCCTGCCCTTCCCTAACCCATTAGGAGTCCAAGTTGGTGTAGGAAGGGAGGTTGGGGGAGCAAAATGGGATGGTATAAAAATAAGCTAGAGATGGGACTCAAAGTTGATTGAAAATTTTTGTTTAGTTTTGAAAATATCTCTTTAGCGAATTAGTAACGGTTCTGCTTCTATAGATTACTATTTATAACTTGAAGGAGGATTTGATCAGTGCCTCTGCCCCTCCTCAGTAAGTGTAATAGCACACTCCAGGTGGCCTGGGTGGCACCAGCAACTGTATTTAAATGGGTTAAGACACACCATACTCCACTTAGGGTGTGTGTGAGCACGGTCATGATTCCTTCTGGCTTGTGCTTCCTGTTGTATGTAAGGTGTTCTATCAGAAAGGAACACAATACATGTTTATTTAAGCATGAGAAAGAGACAGAAAAGCCCAACAGGATTGAATGTGAGAGGCCTTACCTAGTGTCAGTTGTGGAGAAATTAAATGGACAAGTTGGCTTGCCAGATATTTGTAGATTGGTCTCTTGGAAACAATAATAGAAGCTCATCCATTGGTCTCATAGAAAAGAAAGTTACCTGTCCTATAGAAGAGACCCAAAAAAAGGATGGGGCAAAGGGTAATAAAGACATGGTATCACCATAGAAAAATGGTATCACTATAGAAAAAATAAAAATCCTTCAAAGAGTAACTGGAAACTCCCTTTGGAAATTAGTTATCTATGTGGTCAGATAACAATGGGGAGATGCTCTGATCCACTGGAAGGATGATGGGATTAAAAGAAACATGAAGTGAAACAGGGAGCTACAAAATCAAGCAGGATAGCTGTATGGGGATTTAATTTTCTCAAATTGGCAGAATGCTTTATTAGGATAAAAAGAGGGGGTGGGTTTTCAGACATAACACAGTATGGCCAGGTACCTACAGGAAAGGAAAATTCTGCAGTTGATCCTTACAGATAAGCAGGAACCACTCTGGAGAAGTGTTTGTGAAAATCAGGTAACTGTGATCCCAGCCAAAGTCACTTACATTGCCATTCAGTTTTCACAGAGAGCCATAACATTCAATTTTAGAAAAGAGGACTGTGGAAGTGCTTACTATATGCTAAATGCTTGAGAATGCCACGAACCTTGAAGAGTGTTTGTTTAACTGGGTAATTTACAGAGGTTTTGCATTTACATCATTCACTCTTCCTGATAATATGTTGAGTTAGGCCGGACAGAGGTGGCCATCTCAATTTTTCAAGAGAGGAAACAGGTTCATTGAGATCAGTGTCTTGTTGAAGGTCCTGTGGCCACTGTTGGTGAGCCAAGATGTAAACCCAAGTTCACTTTTCCTTCACTGTACTAAGCAACAGATTAAGAATACAAAGATCAGTCATCTCTGAAACGTTTGTTTGGAAGCCCACAATTGAAATTTACATCACTACTTACAGCGTAGGGTGTATTTATTGCACCTGATCTCTCTGTAGTGTTTAGAAAGTTAATCATCCTATATAAAATTGTATTTTGTTGTTTAATACTGACTTAAACCTTTTAAATATCAAATGAGACCAATTTTATAAAATAAATAACAGGTATGTATAAATAAATGAAAGAGACTATAAGTAAATAAGTTTGTTTTAAGTGATTATCACTCAATTGTGGATTTTAAGTAATTTCTTTTTTCTTCATACTTCTGTTTTTAAATTTTCAACAAGCATAAATATGTATATGTATGTATACACATATGTATACACATATATTTTAAAAATATCTCATTACAGATGTTTTTGGTCTTTTTTAAAAACAAAGCTGTAAATATCATGCAATTTAGAAGAAAGAATTACCCCTCCAAACCCAGACAATCTTATCCAGTCTTTTGACATCGCTTCTGGATCTGTGTTCATTCTAAGTTAAATGGAGGTTCAGAGCTCTGGATTTTCCATCAGATGACCTGGGTTAGAATTCTGACTCAGCTACTTACAGTAGCATTTACTTAACTTTAGTAATTTTTAGAAACTGTGAAGCACTAATGATACTGAATGCCATACCCCACCCACCCCAGACTGGTGACTTCAGGGCAGTTGCCGCAGCTCCCTCTCAGATCAGCTGGCCATGTATAGGCAGCCTGTGCAGGAGCAAAGGAGGCTGCACTTCTGCCAGTGCACCACTTGGTGGTGCCTTTTGACGTCTCCAGCCTCATAGTTTAGGTTTTCTCCTTTGAATCATTTTTATCTTCATTCTGAAATTTAAGACCATTCCCCAACTCCCTTCCAGCTTCCCTTTTTCATTAGAAAGAAAATTCAGGGAAGAAGGTAACAGTACCTAATTTTACTGGGTTCCATGTTCAAAATGATTATTAGTAAATTTGGGAGATTTAAAACAAATTTTTAGTTTCTGTCAAAAGTGTTTGTTGGGGGTAGGGGTGTAGGTGTATTTTGTTTTGCTTTTTAATGAATTTGTTATGTTAGAACATTAGTCATCCTTAATTAGTGGAATTAAGTGAGTTTTCCTCCAATCAAGCTAAAAAAAAACTCCCATTTTTGATAAAACCCCAAAGTCCAGCTGATGCATGGCAGAGATTGTTTGGGTTTGAAACATATGGTAGTTTAAAAAAAAAAAAACTGAATCCTCAACCACAAATACATCAGCATTTCAAAGGTTTCCAAAATGTTTGATTCATCACTGTCACAGCCCCTGAAAGTACACAATATGTTCCAAGTAATTAAGAAAGGGCGAGGGTTTTAATGTACAAGATTTTATAATATGTTTCCAGTTCATTACATAGCTGCCACCTTATCTGAATCGTATTTATTTTAAACACTGTCTGTTCTGGTGATCCTCACATACATGCACCACTGGAAGTATGAGTTGAACAAAAAAAAAGAGAAATGAAGGGTCTTGTTTGAACTGGGTCTTCTTTACAAGGGTATTACACCTATGGGGCCCTATTTTATTTTTATTTTTTATTTTTGCTGGGGCCGTATTTTAAATGGCACATTCTCTGTGTTACCTGTATTAATACTGATGTGGTTTTATCTCCTTCCTATCTTGATCTTTTCAGGGCTCTGTTTTGGCTGTATTTATTTTAGAAAGCGGGGTTGCCTGCCGACCACAACTGTGAACTTTAATTTTCTAGTTCTGCATATCAGGAGGCTAGTCTACCATGGGGTATATCACTTAGCCTTTCTTTGTTTCTGTTTTTTTCTACTTGACCAAGTAAGACTCTTTATTTTCTTTTTAGAGATCCCCCCGCCCCAAAGAATCCACTAAATAATGTATAAGATTTGAGGGTGGTGTTTTTTAGGGGAACTAAGGCTGAGTATTTCTTTTGAGAGGGGAAAATGGCCCATTGTTGAAGCATAGGATGAGATTCTGATTCTAATTTATTCTCTTTGAACCTGATGGCAAATGCTGCTCACTGTAAGATGTGGTTCTTAGGGCATTTCCTCTAGCCAAACTTTTCCTCCATAAGGCTGGCATCTTTTGAACTACGAAAGAGAAATTCCACCACCCTCCCCCATAGATCCAAGGCTAAATTTTGTAATTTGGGAGAAAGCAATGATGGGCTAAAGTCTCTGGTCATAGCTAACTTACCCTAATAGCCAGGCTCCAGATATCATATGATGGTTCCCCACCTACTGCCCAGTAGAACCAACTTGCTCCTTTCCTTTATTCAGTCTTGGTGACTGGCTATCATATGGGTCCACCTTTAAAAAGGAAAATTCTGTCTCTGCTTGATTTTGCATTTATTCATTCATTACTTTATTCAACAGACATTTATTGAGTCCCTCCTTTGTGCCAGGCATTGGGTTGAGGAGATCAAGATGAATAGGAATCTGAAATGCTTTGGGAGGAATGTTTGTGTGTGTGTGTGTGTGTGTGTGTGTGTGTGTGTACAGTGTATATAAGCAAAAAATACACACACACACACCCCACATTAGATAGATAGATAGTAGTGCTTGTATCCACACTATCTATCATGAAAGTAGGAACTGAGTATTAGAGTGGTGAGGGTCACTAGGAAGTTAGTGAGTCTGCTGTAAGACCCTAGAATTTCAGAGTAGAACATCATTTAATCCAACTAAGGGAAAGTGTTTTTCCCAAGGTCACACAGTTAGGTGGTGAAAGCATGGGATCACAACCCAGCCTTTTGACTTTTGAATTTTCTTTGCTGCTGCACCCAAATGCCTCACTAAAAACAGATGGCCTTTGTGGCTGGTTAGCTACATTGAACTTAAAAGTAAGGACATGAAATTTGCAATTTGGTGATAATTTCCTGTTCTATCACTTGCATTTCTAAGTATTAACAAACAAGCAGAATTTTTATGTATAAGCTAGAGTATGACCTGATAGAGAAAGTAGGAACTTTAGGTTTAATAGAGAGAGGGATATGGGGGAAAGAGAAACCCAACCTTTATTGAGCAGCCAGGCACTATATGTGGATGCCTTGACCTCTGCTGTTACACTTAGTTCCTTTACCAGCCTTTGGAGGCCTGTGGTATTCTCATTTTACAGATGAAGAGCCAGGGACACAGATTAACAACCCACCCAAAGTCATACGCTAGTGAGCTTGGGCAGGTCCTGCTCATCCTTTAGATGCCACTGTGGCTGCTCTGCCATTATGTACAGACAGCACCGTGACTCCCTTGGAGGTGTTGATCACCGTGGGAACCTTTGCTCTTACTTTCATGATTGGATCCTGCTTCTGGCACTTGGTGGTGAGCTCCATGAGGGCAGGGGCAGTGTGTGCTGTGCTCTCACCTTTGTGTGCTTGTCACATAAGAAGCCACTCACCTTTTGACAAATGACTGATTATAAGAAGTAGAACTGGGATTCAAACTCAGTTCCCTCTATTACAAATAATCTGTATAAAGTTATCTAAGATACTCTTAGATTAATTACATTCTATCCTTGCCTATCTGGTAGGTAGAGTAAGAAGAGGTCATTAGAAGTCATTGGGAAAATCAGGAATTAACTTGTTCATGTATCCATCCTTTTGTCGTTTCTTTGGTTCTGGTGATTTTTACCCCCAGTATCAATTGAGAATCTCTGATGGGAACAGCACTGATAGACTTGGAACCAAGAAAATGTGTCTGGTCAGGGATAGAAGAAGGCAGCATTGTGCCGCAGACTTGACTGTGAAGACATGATCTGTTCTTTCACTAATTCCCAGTTTCATTTTGACCCTTCAACAAATGCACAACCAAAATCAAGGTAGGGGAAGGGATGGCACACAGAAGAAAGTGCAGAAATATCATTTGTATACCATGTATTCACTCTGAGTGGCCTAGCTTTTTTGTTTTGTTTTTAACCCAATACATGTGTATTTTTAATTCCTCTGAAATTTGTGTTTTCTCAAGGATTTTTAGGTCTGTACTCATTCATAAAATAGATCTGTTCAAATGACCTTTTTCTGTTCTTATTGGCACCGCCAAATCAGTGTGTTTTTAATACTTAGATTCGCAAAATTTCTGGACAGTTGGCAAAAGGCACAAGGCTGTCATGGAGCAGTTGCATGTCTTAGCAGTGAAAGGGACCAGGAGGTGGGAGGTGACGCTGGCAAGGCTTGTGCAGTGCCTTTCCCGGCCTCTCTCCGGACCTCCCCTGCTTATCTCACACTTGACTAGGCCCTGCACTGCAGGGTGGGTAAAGGATAGAATTGCAAGCAGAAATTGTATTTGCTTTTGTTTAGTGAAGCCAAAAGCCTTATTATTATTTTATGAGCTCAATGCAAATGACAGCTGACATGAGAGAGATTTTAAGACCACCATAAGCATCTTTATAATCATGGGGGTGGAGGGCAATCTGGGAAGAGGGTGTGGGTGGGTGGCTGTGTGTACACATGCACTCTTTTTAAAGTTGTATTGTGTCTCTAACCTCTCCAAAAAGGCCAGAACCAATTAGAAAAAGGAAAAGGCCAACTTGACACACAAAATTCTGTATGCGTGCCAAATATTGGAGTGAAAAACATGTAGCATTTGACTGAAAAGACACCAACCAACCATTAGATTTCTATGGTTGAACACTCTCAAGATCTTGCACTCCTGTATTTCATTTAAAAAATTACTCCCTGAAGTGCAAACTGACTTCAATTTTGAATAAAATTTAGCATTCAAATTTATAGCCACTTTGAAAACTGAGGGTTTATATTTATATCATATGAACTTGAACAGATTCTTAATTACAGCAACCCAGCAGCCCTTTGCACATGGAGAATCTGGATTTGGGGGGGAAAAAAAAAAAAAAAAAAAAAACTTCCCACGTAGGTTTTTCCACATTTTTCAGATGCTTTTGTAGCAGCCATCATTTATGGGAAATGGCATTAAAATCCTGCCATAATGTAGTTTACATTTAAATCCAGTACTTCCCAGAAGAGATTGTAGTGTATCCTATAAAGGCACTAAAAGGCTTATTTTTGTTTTTGTTTGTTTCTGTTGGGGGTGTTTCGTTCTCTTGAAAGTCTGGTTCTAATGGAGAGATGTTGGTTCCTTGGAATGATCTTTGTGTGTTAACAACCTGTGCAAAGAACTACTCTCTTGCTTGTTCTAGCGGGCAAAAGTCATCTTTGTTTGCATGCAAGAAAAGGTCTGATTGAACTAGGGTGAGCCTTTCATTTTAAGCAGAGTTAAAGTCTGGGGTGTTTTTAATGTTTTAATCTCTGTTTAAGAGGTTTCTGTTATGAGAGGAAAATTGATAACATTTTTACCTCAGCAAACTGCCAGCAAACTGGCTCTGCTCTAATCCCACATTTATAGTGATTTATATTCTCCGTGGCAATGTGCTGTAACCTCAGAGTGATACCACTGCGGTGTAGATTGACTGCATTCCAAATGCTGGAATCACATACATAATGTTTTTACTTTTAAATAATATTCAGACACCAGAATAAATACCATATGTGCACTGATGCTGGTTACAATGGAACCTTGTCATTTCTTGTGAGGGAGAACATTCTTTGTTTCTGATTCCTGTTTGAAATAAGTATGCAAAAGATAAATATGTACATTGACAGCATTTTGAGAAGGCTCTGGTAGTTACACAGCTGAGGATGTAGCTATGATTCCTTGAAATGTATCATTTAAAACTAAAAATATTGCTGCATGTTTTACCATCCCTCACTAACATACATGAAGGCAAGGATTGTTATCTGACATTCCCAGAGTGGGGTAGAGCTTTTATATTTTATATCTACAGCAGGCTGTAGTAAGAGGACATCTGTTGAAGAAAAATTACCTCCACGAGTACTGTTCATAGGAACAGTGAGACTAACATGCTGATGACATTGAAACAGGGAGAGTAACACACTTGATCATGGGAAAGGATGGATTGATTGGAAAGCCGTAATTCAGTGTGAGCCCTAATGTCATCTGATGCTACAAAAGCAGAATTTAGGTGACCTAATGTCATCAAAATACAGATAATTAATCTCTCCAGATCAGTTTTCCCACATGATATTTAAGATTTAAACTTTTAATAAAGTTTAGAAATGCCTCCTGAGTTATCGTTTTTAGATTTTTGTTTTTATTCATCTTGATTGGAATTCAAATCCACTTAAACAGTATTTTTTAAATCAACTTGGTAGAATGCCTTTCATATTTGTACATCTAGACAAACTCCAACAAGTCGATCCACATTTGCTTCTTGGGGAAGCATTTTAATCCATGTTTGCATGATTACTATTTGTTTAGCTATATTGAATTAGTGCCCATAACATTTTAATAATACTTAGTAGATGATGAAACCCTGGGCATTGATACTGATGGCTTCCCAACCCCTCTGCACCTCTGTCCCACCCAGTTTTGTGAGGTTTGCCCAGAATATATAGTGTGAGATGAATGTGTGAGTAATACATCATAATTTATCTCTGACATTTCATTTGGCACATAGCTTGGGTGGGTAAGCCTTGCCTCCTTTGTAGAAGCGTTCCCTGTTATAAAAACGCTCAAACGTCCCTTTTTGCAGTTGGGAAGTTATGACCCAAACATTGGACATCTCTGATGTATTTTTTCTCCTTTTCAGCTTTTCGGATGATCCCTTATCCCTTGGAAAAGGGGCACCTATTTTATCCTTACCCAATCTGTACAGAAACAGCAGACCGAGAGCTGCTTCCATGTAAGTCTCACCTCTCTTCAGCCAGTGAGGGTGTGTGGCGAAAGGTGGGGATTGGAAGAGGTGGGAATATCAATGTTTAGAATGTTCCTTATCTTTTATTACTTTTCTCCAAACCCCTGTCCTTGTTTAATAGCATATGTATTCAAGTGAATTATGTGAGTGGGTTTGGCTTCCTGTTCCTCCAAGTCTCTCCAAATTTATCAAAGGGAAAAATGCCAAACGATTGAAATGTAACTGAAGAAACCCTATGCACTGATGGGCCGGAGCACAGAGACCCCTGGTTTGAGCGGGTATGTGCTGGGCCGGTCCATTGTGAAGGTTCTGCCTGGGCTGCTCCGCTGGACAGATGTGGTCTGCACAGACTGGAGTTTGAAGAAGAGCTGCTGACTGAGAGGGAGCTGCTCATGAGTCATGGGTGGGCAGGCAGTACCAGGAAGCTGGCACCATGGCCAGAGGTGGAGTTGTGGGGCAGGGCAGTGTGCTCTGTGGTGAGGCTGTGCTCTGGCCAGAGGGATTTCCCATGAGCACCTCGTGGGTTGCATGTAGTGGTTCAGAGTACCATGTGCAGAGCACACGTGCAGCCTCAGCACTGTATGAAAGCACACAAAAGAAAACTCTGCCCTCCACTACCTTACACTGCTAGCAGTCTAATGACCCACACCACATGTGGAAAATATTATTTTGCTTTGCTGTAATACAACATTGTTTTGACAATTCAGGCTAAATGGTTATTATCAAATCATACTGTGTACAAGGATCATGTCAGGCTCTTCATGTGGCCCTGACTTAGGAGCTATTTTTCTCCCTCAGATAATAAGCTCCAAATTTCAGCTCTTCTCCCTTCTCTGTCTTCTCTCCTGCCATCTCTGCCCTTTCACCAGCCCCAGTTATATCAATATCTTATAGCTGTAACATATAAGTACTTTCCCCAGAGGCACAGTGTAACCTTAGAGCCCTGGGTGCATAGTAAATTTCCAAACACCAGCATTATCCAGCCAGTCATGAGTCTCCAGCATGGTGGGATCTGGGTGCAGAACTCAATGGCTGTCATCAGATTGAGGTAGCAGGAGGTGTTCACTTGCCTCCTTGCCAGCCAGACCCAGTGCGAGATTTGTTACCCAGGGAACTGGGAGATCCCTGTGATGTGTTCCTCACTGTTCAAGTTTGATTGTGAAAAGAGTCTGGTGCCTCACACATTAGATTTGATTTCAGAAATCCTCACCGTGGGCCCATAGTTTACCTTTTGACTCCCCACTTCAGGGAGATCCTTGTTAAGTTTTGGTTTTCTGGTAAGAAAGGCAGTTTTCTGAAAAGTACAATGTTTTTAAATGTTTTAATCGAGTCCAATTAAGTTTCCATGGGGATAGATTGGTTATTAGAACAAGATTACAGTTCTTAAGAGAAACCTTATAGGGATAATCTTTATAAGCCCGAAATAGAAAATTATGGCTCACATTAATTGAATGCAGTGCTCCAAGTCTGGTCTCCCTCCAAAATCTTTTTTGGTTGGATGTTGAGGGTGAGGATATGAAGAAGGTAGGTTGTTTTAAGTGCTACCCATAATTTGCACATTAAAAGTATAATTATAGCCACATGAGGCGCTGAGCACACTTGCTCTGTGTGTTTGAATTGCAGCAGGCTGACCTACCTGGACATAGTAGGCATGTTTGTCTGCATGGAGCTCCTCCTGGATCCCCTCCACCCTCAGTATTCAGCCTTGTGGATTACTGTTGAGGACTCTGAGGAACAGGAGCTGAATGATAGAGGAAAGGCCTCGAGATCTTGTATTCCCTGAGGACCATGGAGCCCTCTGGTCCTCTTGGTTAGAGTGGGCTGTTTCTCACGTGCAGTTTCACAGCCTCTCCCGCAACACCCCCAGCACTTGGCTCTTTCTCCTCCTGCAGGCCAGCCCCATCGACCCAGGCAGTCTCTCAGGCAGCATCCTAACGAGCACAGAGAAGGAGGCGATTCTCTTGACCTTTGTACCACAGCTTTTTGGTTTTCCCAAACCCAATGTTTGAAATATAAAAGTTATAGAAGGCGCTCTAAAGAGCACCAGCTTTTCTCGTTTTTTGATGGTTGTTGGAAGTGTATTTGTCATCTAGAGTCTCTTACAATTGTGCCAGATAACCCTAGCAGCCTTGACCTTCCCGTCTTGCAGTTTGAATAGACCTACATGTGAGGTCCTCGCTGGATGTCTCTCTGTGAGGGTGGCATCCTCCACTGACATACTTAGAGAGTGCCAGGAAAAAAATACAGGAGAAACTAGTATCACCTCCTTATAATGATTTTTAAAATACAGGAAGGAAAACATATGGATGGGGTGCCTTTTTTCTCTGTATACTTGATTTTGGATTTTCCAGGTTTTGTACAATGAACACGTGTTTTGTAATTTGAGTAGTTTCATTGTTTTAGCTGTGTTTGCTTTTGAGAAAAAAATACTATACATTAGGCATAGACGGTGCTCCTCTTCCCTCCCATGAAGAAGGGAATTTGCCCCCCAAATTTGCCCCCTCCTGCCTCCACTTAAAGTGCTGAAGCCTGGCCGGAGACTTGTGACCAGCAGATGGGCCTCCAAAGGCTGGGTCAGATGTTGGCTACGGTTTGTCAGGTGTGCTATTTTTTCATTTCCAATAGGCTTCCAAGTCTTTCCCAAGCTCCGGAGTCAGTGCCGCCATATAGACCTTCCCTGAGAATGCGTTTTACTCCAGCCCTGATATTTTCCTTTTGCTCTTCTCCACAGCTTTCCATGAAGTCTCAGTTTACCCAAAGAAGGAGCTTCCCTTCTTTATTCTCTTTACTGCTGGATTATGTTCCTTCACAGCCATGCTGGCCCTCCTGACACATCAGTTCCCGGAACTTATGGGGGTCTTCGCAAAAGCTGTGAGTGTTTGCCTAGAGGGAGGCCTCGGGGAATGGACGGGGAAAGCCAAGGGAAGCAGCATAAGAGAAACGGGGTTGCCTTGCAGAAATGGATACGAGCCTGCAAAGATTATTGCTCACCATTTAATTTTCATGATCATCAATGGAATCAAAGTGCTAAGGGTCAAATGAGAAAGTGCAGGTTGTTACTGCATGCCTTGCCTCATTTCACAAATTCTCAGCCGTTTCCAAAAAATGCAGGAGGTCCAAAAGGATGGAATGATTTGGGGAATCCTAGCAAATGAAAAATGTGTGGGAAATTATTCAGTTTTCTGTAAATTGAATGACATTATTTCTAATCTTTGGATATCGTGGGTCTTTCCTTAGTGAAGGATGAGATTTACATTTTCAAAGATGATTTAAAAAATTTTTTAAAAGGCTGCAAACCCTTGGCTTGTTTAAGGAATAAACAGAGGGTGTGAAGGGCTTATTAAGAAATAAACTGAAATGACATTTAGAAATATGGAAATCTATTAAGCGTCTTTAAGGAGCTTGAGGAGAGGAGTTTAATAAGAAAAGCCATCTGCATTGACAGCCAAGAACCATTGTTTCTTTGTTGAAAACTGACCATTGCAACCTGCACATGCAGTTGAGGATAAGCTTACTGATCTTGCCACAGATGAGTTTCAAACAGAAGGAATAAGGAAAAGAGTATCAATTGCTTCCCTGGAACTCCATTCAGATTTCAAGGCGAGTGCAATCAGAAAGGACGATTTCTAACTTGGCTGGGTTGATTTAATCCCTTTCCAGATGAGTGACATTTTCTGCTCGGCAGAGTTCAGGGACTGGAATTGCAAGAGTATTTTCATGCGTGTTGAAGATGAACTGGAAATCCCTCCGGCACCTCAATCTCAACATTTCCAAAACTGAACTCATCACTCCTCTTCCCCCACCACCAAAACTGCTCCTCCTCCTGTATTCCTGACCTCCACCATCCACCCCGTTGCTCAAGCCAGAAACTCAGCAGCCCTTCCAAACTCTTCCCTCTCTCACTCGCCACATCTCATCTGTCTTGGCCTTCACAATCCATCAGTTCTAACCTCCTAAGCAACTAGGCCTTCAGTAAATGTGATTCACCTCTTCTTTCCCTCCTTTTCCCAAAGCATCCCTCTTAGTTTAGGTCCTTGTTATTTCTTGCCTGAACTCCTGCCATAATCTTAACTGGTCTCCTTGCTTCCTGTCTTATCCTCTACTAGTCTTTCTTTTATGCTGACACAAGAATGGTCTTTCTGAATTGCACATCTGAGCATGTCACTTCCCTGCTTAAATTTCTCCAGTGGTTTCTCACTGACTTCAGGATCAAGTCCCAGTTGTTCAGCATGGCATCCAAGGCTCTTTATGATCTGGCCCTTGCTTACCTCTCAGCCTTAGCTCTCCCAACTCTTGCACAGTCACTGCTCTTCAGCCACAGTGGATCACTCACCATTCCCAGATGCACCAGGCTCTTGCACACTTCTGCGCCTTTGCATGTGCTGTTTGCTGTGTGTGGTATGCCCTTCACTGTCACCACCCTGCTCATCCACTCTACTAATGCCTCTTCGTTCTTTTATACTCAGCTTTCTTTAAAGTTCTTCTAAGCTGAGTTAGGTGTCTGTCCTCTATGATCCCGCAGTATTCCATGAATACATATATTCTTACATTTATTGTACCGTATTATAATTGTTGAAAACTTGTCTGTCCCATTTAGAATGTGAGCTCCTTGAGAGCAGGACGGTGTCTTCCTTATCTCTGTATCCCCAAGGCTTTGCACAGTGCCTTGCACATAGGAGGTTTTCAATAAATGATTATTAAATAATATATGGTAGTGGTCTCTGCAGAAAGAATCAATGGAAAAATCAGATACAGCTTAGCATTTTCTTTTCTTCTTGTATGCTTATAATCATAGCCTCTTAGAGTTGAAAGGGACCTGAAGCAAATTGCCTTTAACAGCAACCCTGAGTGGGGGTCACCTAGACTCATCTTGAATACTTTCAGTGATGGGGCGCTCACATATTTATAAACATCAAAGCCCATTTGATTATTGGATGACTCAGAACTTTTCCTTGTACTGTAAAAATCTGCCTCCCTTTGGTTTCCACTTATTCCTATTCTATATTTAGGGTACACCAAAAAGCCCTCCTTCCTCTTGCAAATTCTTAGGACAGCTCACTAATTAATGGCCACCTCTAACCAACTACCTGCTTTTTCCTCCAGGTAGAATATCTTGCATTTCCTTAAGTCTTCTGTGCATGACATGATTTCTACACCCATAATCACCCATATTGCTGCCTTGGATGTTCCTTAGCTTATGGGCCTACACTACTTGTTATTTTCTTCTACTCCCTAGCCAATCTCTAAGTAAAAGTAGTTGCCAAAATTCTGAGTGTGACTTAGTAAAATTTAAAATAAGAATATATTTACATTAAACAATTATTGGTCTTTCATGTTTTCTGTTAAATATTTTTAGAGCATACTTGTAAAAATATGTCATTAGTCCAGTATTCTTCATTAAACTGACTGTAATAGCACTTGGTGGGAGTTTTGAATCAATAGAGATTCCCAGCCTCCAGTCTACATATTCACCTGGCCGCACCACCAGAAATCCAAAATCTTGAGTATTAGCAGGAGGAATCTGTATTTTTCACAAAGCCCCCAGCAGATTCTGAGGATGGAGACTGAGGGCATTTTACTGTCTCCTTCCAGGGACACTGCTTGGAAAGCTGAACCTTCAGGCAGCCACTTGCAGCTGCATGCTGTGCCGTCAGAGCTGTTCAGGTGGAAGCTTTTCAGGAATCAGTGGTTTCCTTGGCTGTACCTTGGAAATATCGAGAAACTTAAAAGCTACTGAGGCCTGTCCCCACAAGCCGAACTTTCTTGGTCTGGGGTCAGCATGGGCAACTCAGTTGTCAAGCGCTCCCCTGGTGACACAGCTGTACAACCACTGCATTGAATGGAATGAATAATTGCCTGAGCCTGCTTTAACTAGCAAGGGGATTGGGAATGCAGAGGGAAGGACAGCAACTGGAATACAACTGGGTGTTCTCTAGGACTGGCCGTACAGCTGTGCTTCCAGAGTGTAGCAGGGGGGTGTTCATTACAGATGTGGGACAGGACACCACTCCTTTCATGTTTTCAAAGCTTTGGTTTTGAGTGTAGCATCAAATGATTGAATAAAATATAAATCTGCCTTTAGGGTCCTCATATTTTCTGCTCTACCAAGGTGTGGTAGTTTGGTCAGCTCCCCATAGTTTTCAAATGTACTTTAGATAAGTTTGCATTTCAACCTCTGTCTGGAGAATCACATTTATCTTGCCCTTCATAAAATGTCTGTAGAGACTGTGTGGGGAAGGAAGATGGATGGCCTGAATGAGACAAGCCCCTTCTCCCGCCGCCTCCTCGACCTGCCCCCAGAGTCTTCTCTGCATCTTCACCCTGGTCACTTCATTAGGCCCCTCCCGAAGCTCCCACCCCACACCCCACACCCCGCAGGTTATCGCAACTGCCCTAGAGGCTGCCTGCGACCATTTGCAGCTTGTGAAAGTGATTTTCTCAGCCCTTTCCTGAGATAATGTCCCTGGGACGATGACCTTTAGTAGATGCAGAGAGATTGCACTGCCACCCCCAGCTGCGGGCTTGGGAACTCTCCAGCGTGTTTACATGGTGACCATGATGTGCGGCCCATAAGGAAGCCCACAGGGAAGCGTGAACCACTGGGAAATAGTGGAAGGAGCAGCTTCCACTGGCATTTCCCCCTAATCTAATCTACCTCAGTGATTTAGGACTAACTCTTCCTAGAATGTTTAGTTACAAAGATAAGCTTGCACATATAACTACGTTATCATTCCAAACCCACCTCCTCACAGAGTGTGGGAAGGTCAGGATTCTGACCCCTCTGTCTTTCCTTCTCTAGTGTCTCTCCTTCCCTGAGACTGAGACTCCTGATTTCTGACTCTCATCTTCACTTATAGGCCTCGACCTCTTTGAAGCCTGATATTGATTACCGTGAAATGTCAATTGTCTGATTGCAGTAGGGCACCTGGAAGTTATTCAGATAAGCGGAGGCGTTTTGAATGTTAATGAAGCCTGTTGGGAGCCGTGACCTTCTAAGTGATGGT
The DNA here is from genome assembly GCF_003255815.1 of Theropithecus gelada. NCBI lineage: Eukaryota > Metazoa > Chordata > Mammalia > Primates > Cercopithecidae > Theropithecus > Theropithecus gelada. The sequence goes on from NC_037670.1 coordinate 141,522,079, forward strand.
GTTTCAGGAAAAGGAAGATCAGGCAATTGAAGTGACATTCTCTTTTTTTACTAGTTCAGTTGCATTTTCTCACCACGAGACGCTCATTGAATCCTGGGGCATTTTGGTTAAAGATTTGACCATGTATCTCTGCCCTCTGGACAGTTGTAGACATCGAGATAAATAGGCTGTTCCAGGCTTTCTTGGTGTTGCTCATTCAGACTCAACTTTTCAGCAGTAAAGTGCCCCTTAAGTCAAGTGAAAACTGCTGTTTCTCCTTGTGTATTGGTTGGGTCTCCAGCTAAAAAATATTGACTGATTTTCAAACATGCTCAGAAATACAACTGAGCATCCCAAGCCAGTCATGCACCTCCAGACATTTTTAAAAATATCTCCTGATGGAGCCACTGGCCTTTGTTTGGTTACAAAGTGGAAGGGTTTAGCAACTTCAGACACCTCACTACATTGCCTGCTGCCTGCTTGCAGGTATGGGATGGAAGGCATGCTGTGGGGGAAGGTGGCTTAATAGTGAAGGAAGCACATCTCAACTGGGGTTTGTGAGAGAGTAAATTAGGCCCTCTAGGAAAAAGTTCAAGGGAGTCTTTGTGAATTCTCCCAAGGATGGAGCATTCTAGATAGGAGGGATAGAAGAGAATCATTCTATACGTTGGAGGCGCTGGGGCTTAGTATTCTTGTGGGACCTTGTTGAGAAGGGCAGGTGTCACCCAGGCAAGAAGGGGCCACTGTACTTTGCTGTGCAGCATGGGGAAAAGGGAGCATTTATGGACATCAAACAGGATGAAGCTCTCCTCTTGATTTTCAGAGGCCTCACTTTTGTGCTTTTTATCCAAGTCAGGTTAGTGCCCAAAACAAAGCAAACAAATAAAAAACAAAAAAGGCCTTTATTTTAAGCCAACATTGTAACATCTCCATTCATTCTGCAACTCAAGGTGTGGCTCCCTGAGGTCCGCACATTTTAGTGTGTGTGAATCACCCAGAGTACAGACTTTGAGCGGTGCCTGTTACCTAGCTGCGCTGGCTCATGTTCAGCAGTTGCAACAGCTCCATGGCTGCAGTGGCTCAATATTCAGCAGTTCCTTCCCTACTCAACCACAACTTCAACAGTTCTAAATCTGTTTTTGGCCAAGTCTTCAGGATATAACTTTGCCAGCAATATCACCTTGTTTATTAAGCCCTCTCTTCTACCACCTGTCAGAATCTCTGGTTTGTCCAGACCACTATAACACTTTAACTCCTCTTGATGGAGTTGAGCATTATAGACAGATGCTGTGGTGTGTGGAGCCTTGGTGGTCTCTGATTATATATGTGTCTGTGTATATAGTTATACACTTACGCAGACATATATAATTATGCATGTACACATATTATATGTGTATTTCGTATCATGTTGGGTGAAGGCAATCAGTAGACTTGCTCCATATTATTCTCTTATAACTAGGATTTTACAAATGCTTTCAGAGTAATTGGGCGGTAATTGCTCATTCCCAGGCCCGTTATCTCCCATGATGCCTTCCAACTGCATGCGTGGGTGCACCCAGTCCAGCTCTAAACTGAAAAGGATAGGCCATCTGTTCCATAGGGTGGTTCTGTGCACTCAACAAAGGATAATTTCAGAAGGTTATCAGAAACTACCATGTACCTGGCACCTGCTTGAGGATGGCACTGGCTCCTCTTTGCTGAAGCACTGACATGGCTGCCTGTTTCTTAACTGCAGACCCAGCCTGGCACACAGGGCCCTCCCCAGTATCCTTCTAGCCACTTTTGAACTATACTTCTTCTAACTGTCCTGGCTAAACTGAACCATTTACTACCTTCTGGTCATACGATTTCTTTTCCATTTCTCTTCTGGCTGTTTACTGAGCCTGCAGGGCCCACCCTGCTCCTATTTCTTTACCATCCTTGCCCCATCTCTCTCTTCATATTCCAGGCATCCACTGGAGTCCGTTTTACTTGCCTCATTCTCAAAAGTATTCCTGCTGCTTTCAACAGAATGGATTCTCTCCCTTTTCCAGTCCCAGTGCTTTGTTTGGGCCTCTATCCTGATTGCCATCATAGCCTATCTGGTTATTAGTTTGCTCTGTCCATATCTTCGTGGCCGCCTCCTTCACTGGGCTTTGAGCTTCCTGACAGTGGGAGTTTAGTTTTGTCCCACACCCCTTTATATTTCACCCAGCACTTAATTGCCTTACTAAATAAATACATTTAATTGGTGTAAAACACAGGTTGGAGAAGGATCCCAAATTTTATGCTGTCTTGACTTTCCATCTTATGGATCTCGCATTTGATGATCTGGCTATATAATGTGTTGCGGGCCTTCCCAGTGTGAAACTGGTTTTGGACCAGTTCTACGGGTCCAAAAACAAAACAAAACAACAGGAAAGATTCTGGGTTAGCAAATTTGGGAAACTTGCCCACCATACCTCTTCTCGAAGACACACAGTCCACAGAACGTATACCTAGTAAAGGAGCCTGATTTAACTTCATTAAATGTACTAAACTTGCTTGACCTCAGAACTGTGATCCCCTCTGCATATATACACACACATTGCACTACACTTCTATGAGAAACTCTTGGTAGTATGGATGGTGCTGTGTAATGGACAAGGGCTTAGAACAAAGGGCTCCACAGTACAGGAACCAGGTGTTGAACCCCAGTGAGACAATACCTGGGTTCTAAGCAGAGAGAGGGCAATGAAAGCATCCCAACAACTCTCTCTTCCCTGACGGGTAGGGCACCTCTTCTGCCAGATGCTGGATGGGGTGTGGAGTGAAGCTGATTCTTCACAAGAACCGAATTAGAATGGATTTGATAATATTTTAAAGAGTCTCACATGAAGCACTTGGCTTTCTTAAAAGACACAGCTAATGAGCTTTATTCTCTACATGAAAAGCAGAAAGGAATTTAGTAACCAAATGAAAGAGTTCCCAGAGGTGCACTCGAAACAGCCCCTCTTAACAAGGATCTGTCCTCTATGGAATAGCCAGTTTGCCGCCTTCTCCCAGGGTCCCAGGCATGCTGCTAAACACGTGGCTCAGACAGGAGCCCAGGCTGCTGTTTGGGAGGCAGCGGAATCGCAAAGAAATTCATACACAACACACTTGACCTTTAAAATTGCCTTTTCCATTTAAAATGAGCTGTACACCCAGCTAGATGAGCAGCTGGTCTAAGTTGTCACCATTTTTAAAACTCTTGTGCCCACTTGCCACCAATCTGTCATTCCTGTTTGATGACACCAGTCATCTGCATGGCAACCAGCAGATGCTAAAGACTAGCAGGAAGACCTCAGGACTGTGGGCCACCTGTCAGGGGAGTGAGGGGGCTGTCAGCTGACACTTCTCCCCCTTATCTAACAGTGCTGGAGCCAAGGACTGGAATGCAAGTTTGACCATCAGCTGATGTTTCCTGTAAACATAAAGATGAAATGGTCGCCTTTTGAGACTTTCGTAATGCAGTGACTTAAGCTGCAGGAGTGGGTGGAGAGGTTTGTTTTATAGTCTTGAACAAGGTTTCTGCTGACTTCTGTGTCTGTCTGGTTTCTTTACAGTTCCTCAGCACTTTGTTTGCCCCCTTAAACTTTGTCATGGAGAAAGTGGAGAGCATCCTCCCATCCAGTCTGTGGCACCAGCTAACACGGATCTGAGAGAAGCCCCGTCCTCCAGTCACCTCACCCACTGCTGCCACTGTCTCCTCCGTGCCAACTCCTTGTGGACCGCAAGAAAGCATGACTTTGAAAAAGGGAAGCCATTCCGAGATTTTAAAATGTTCATGGACTATTCCATATTAAAAGCTGTTTTTGTTGTACAAAATTCATTGATGTTCAGTTCTATTTTATTTTGCCTTCAGAAAAGAAGAAGGAAGTCAAAAATAAAACTTTTGTGTATTGCAGCAATCATTTGTATCCTCCTGTGTCTTCCAACCCTAAAATGGTTGATGTCCCAAATAAACCTTTGGGTTTACCTTGAGTTTCCTGGGAACCTGAATCTGCTGAGTGCCACATCATGGTTTCTCTGCTGATGGAGCACATCTCAGCAGGCCCTGAGAACCCCTTATAGGCAGAGGCTTGGAACATGGAATCTCTTGGGTTCAACAGTACCATCATTGTCAACCCCAAACTGTCCTTCTAGGCCAAATGCACAGAAAAAGCTCACAAGAGGAATCACTGGAAGCATGAATGAAGAAAATGTGTGTGCCATGGCAGGGTGTTCCGGTTCAGAGACTCTACTTACTGAAGAGTGTTCAACGCTGTAGTTCCAGGAATCATTTTGGTTTTGCTGTTTGAAAACTTCTTGTGAGAAAACTCCCGATAAGAAGCCACAGACCCAACAGTCTGTGGTAGAACCTGACCAGCTTACCGTCATTGCCATTTTTAAAATGTTTTCTCATAAGGGTACTTTTAAATTTTTTATCATGTTTGCATTCCTGATGCTTCAGTGTGAGCATTCTTTGACTACTTTAGTGATTTGAACCAAAGTGATCATTTGTCCTCACCACCTTTAAAAGCTTTCCATATGATTCATATCTTGCTTAGCATCTGGCTTTACTTAAGCAAAAAAAAAAAAAGAAAAAAAAAGAAAAATAAATAAACTTGAATCCTCTATCTGAAGTGAAAAGTACCACTATTTAAAATCTCACTCCAGTGCCTAAAAACAAAGGGCCTGTCCTTTACGAAGCTTGTTTTTCCCCTTATTGAGAATCTGAAGTCTTTCCCCACTAGTGTTAAAATAGGCAGTATTTGGGGAAAGCGCCCGGCCACATCTCCTTCCCAGGGGATCTTCCTACTGGCCCCAAGAGCATAGTCAGGTGAGCAGGTAACATTAGGTGCACAAGGGCTTTTGGCAAACCCTTCTTTGTACCCACTTTGTACAAAGCCCTGATGGGATACGTAGCTAGCTCTGACTCTTAAAGGAAGTATCTCATAAGAGCTTGAACTCCATGTACACACACCGGTAGCAGGGGGCAGGTCTATCTTGTGGATATCTGCTCCTGGTGGCAGGGGCGAGGTCTCTTTCCCTCTTCTTCCTCTGACACAACTCCCAACATACAGGGGATGTGCAAATGATTTCTTGGATGAATTGATGCGATAGTGATAGGTACAAAGAACCTTTGACCCATATTCAGAGGAGGAAGATGGGTTCCAGCTGAGAAGGACCAGGGAAGGCTTAGAAATGTAATTTTGAGCCAGAAGAAAAAGTGATGAGAATCTGATTCTTTGATGTGATAGATGAGGAAACAAAAGTCCAAAGTCGACCTGCGCCAGTTGGGACTCCAGATTGTGATAAGCCTTGAATGAAGGTTTAAGAGCTCATAGGCAGTGGGAAGTGGAAATGGCCAAAGACATCATTGTTAGAAACTCCAAGTTTTCTGTAATCCCAGCAGTTTGGGAAGCCAGGCCAGGAGGATTAGTTGAGCCCAGGAGTTCAAGACCAGCCTGAGCAACATAGTAAGACCAGATCTCCACATAAAAAAATTGTTTTAACTAGGTAGGCATGGTGGCAAGTGCTTGTAATCCCAGCTACTTGGAAGGCTGAGGTAGGAGGATCACTTGGGCCCAGGAGGTCGAGGCTGCAGTGAGCCCTGATTACACTACACTCCAGCCTGGGTGACAGAGTGAGACCCTGTCTCAAAAGAAAAAAAAAAAAAAAGTTGGAGAAAATACAGCAAAGATATGGAAGATAAGGATTTAAAGTGCCTAATGAATTTAATAGGATTTTAGAACCATTTCATGGAGAGGTGAGGCTTTGAGGGGCAGGAGGAGTTAATGGGAAGTGCAGATGGAAAAAAGATGGTGACAGATGTAGACACAATCAATGACAGATGTGGGTAATACTGTTGAAGGAAATGACAAGGTGGGTAATATTGTTGAAGGAAATGAGTCCCTTGGCTAATAGGAGTGTATTAGTCTATTCGTGTATTTCTATATAGAAATATCTGGTACTGGGTAATTCATAAGGAAAGAGGTTTAATTGGCTAACGATTCTGCAGGCTGTACAGGAAGCACAGCAGCATCTGCTTCTGGGGAAGCCTCAGGAGGCTTCCAATCATGGCAGAAGGTGAAGTAGGGGCAGGCACATCACATGGTGAAAGCAAGAGCAACAGAGAGAAAGTGAGGGGGGCGCCACATACTTATTTCTTTTTTTGTTTTTCTTTTTTTTTTAAGACGGAGTCTCGCTCTGTGGCCTAGGCTGGAGTACAGTGGCGCGATCTCGGCTCACTGCAAGCTCCGCCCCCCGGGTCCACGCCATTCTCCCGCCTCAGCCTCCCGAGTAGCTGGGACTACAGGCGCCCGCCACCATGCCCGGCTAATTTTTTGTATTTGTAGTAGAGACGGGGTTTCGTCGCGTTAGCCAGGATGGTCTTGATCTCCTGACGTCGTGATCCGCCCCGCCTCAGCCTCCGAAAGTGCTGGGATTACAGGCGTGAGCCACTGCACCCGGCCCACATGCTGCAATCAGAATCACTATCAGACAGCACCAAACCATGAGGGATCCGCTCCCATGATCCAAACACCTCTCACCAGGCCCACCTCCGGCATTGGGGATTACAACTCAACATCAGATTTGGATGGGGACAAATATCCAAACTCTATCAAGGGCTAACCAGGTGAGGAGAGAGACACCTTCCCTGAACTTGAGAGAAGCAAATGATGTGAACTTCCTAGACCTTGTGCCTTATGACGTGGAATCAAGACCCCCTCCTCAACTACTCTGCTCAACTGTTGAGCCCACTCACAACTCACACTAGCAATTCTCACCTCCCCAGGCCTGGGTGCCAGGCAGGTTGCTGTTTTCCCAGATCTTGCCTTGTTTTGCTGCCCCTGAGGATAAGCATTAAGGCTCTCTTCTTTTTAAAGCATTTAATGCAAATATGTGGAGAGAGAGAGCCAGAGCAACTCAAATCACACAGTAGAAGTTTTGTGTTGTTTTTTTTTTTTGCAAAATATGTGTTAATTTATTGTCTATATTATTATTAAAGCTTCCAGTCAACAGTAGGCTGTTAGTAGTTAAGTTTTTGGGGAGCCAAAAGTTATACTTAGATTTTCTTTTTTTTTTTTTCATTTTAATAATTTTTATTAAGATTTTTTTTTTTTTAGTTATTTTTTATTGTTATACTTTAAGTTCTAGGGTACATGTGCATATGCATTGGGAGTTATACCTGATGTAAATGACGAGTTGATGGGTGCTGACGAGTTGATGGGTGCAGCACAGCAACATGGCACAAGAGGTTTTAAAGATGATTATTTATACATCATTCTTACACTTCCCGACCAAGGTCCACTGTTCCTGACTTCTTACAGAGATGGCAGCTGGAATCCGGGTTGTCTTCTGCCTTCTGCTTTGATTTCTATGTGAGGGTGCATCAAAATCCATTCCCATGGGCTTTCCTTTATAAAGACCCTTCCTTCCAGCAGGACAGTAAGTGTTCCTGAGTCTCAACTTACGTGTGTTTGCTGGAATACAAATGTAAACATTCTAAATTAAATATCAGCAAACGAAATCTAGCAGTGGATACAGGAAATAAAACAATATGACCAAATGGAATGACCTGCCAGTTTGGTTTTGCTTTTAAACTTTGTGATATGGTTTGGATTTGTGTCCCCACCCAAATCTCATGACAAATTGTAATCCTCAATGTTGGAGGTGGGGCCTGGTGCAGGTGATTGGATCTTGGGGGCAGATTTTTCCCTTTGGTGGTGTTTTCGTGATAGTGAATTCTCATGAGGTCTGGTTGTTTAAAAGTGTGTGTCACCTCCCTGCACTCTCTTCCTCTTGCTCTGGCCATGTTAAGTACTTCCTGGCTCCCCCGTCACCTTCCAACATGATTGTAAATTTCCTGTGGCCTCCTCAGTAGTCACGCAGGAGCCACTATGCTTCCTGTACAGCCTGCACAACTGTGAGCCAATTAAACCTCTTTTCTTTATAAATTACCTAGTGTCAGGTATTTCTTTATGGCAATGGGAGAATGGACTAATAATACACTTCCTTTATCAGTACTTACCAGCATCAAAATTATTACGGCTTTATAAAAGAATTGAGAAGACCAGGCTCTGTGGCTCATACCGGTAATCGCAACACTTTGACAGGCTGAAGCAGGAGAATTTCTTGAGCCCAGGAGTTTGAGATCAGCCTGGGCAAGCATAGTAAGGCTACAAAATAAAATATAAAACATTTAAAAATTTTAGCTGGGTGTGGTGATGTGCACCTATAGTCCCAGCTATTTGGGAGGCTGAGGTGGGACAGGTTCCTTGAGCTCAGGCATTGGAGGCTGCAGTGTACTAGGACTGCACCATTGTACTCCAGCCTGGGTGACAAAGGGAGACTCAGTCTCTAAAAATGTTTTTGAAAATGATTGAGAAGCTTTCCATATTTTCATATGGCCTGAAATAAACACTGACATTATTTGCCCTTACAGGATTAGGGAAAAGACATGAAACATCTGAATTTTGGGCACTAATGGTGGCTTTTTAAATTTTTTTTAATTTTTAATTTTTGTGGGTACACAGGTGTATATGTTTATGGGATACATGAGATGTTTGATACAGGCATGCACTGCATAATAATCATGGAAAATGGGGTATCCATCCCCTCAGGTATTTAATCCTTTGTGTTAAAAACAATCCAATTATACTCTTTTAGTTATTAGTTATTTTTAAATGTACAATTAAGTTATTATTGACTACAATAGTCACTCTGTTGTGCTATCAAGTAGTAGGTTTATTCATTCTTTCTATTTTTTTGTATCCATTTACCATCTCCACCTTCTCCCTCAAACCCACACTACCCTTTCCAGCCCCTGGTAACCATCCTTTTACTCTGTATGTCCAGGAGTTCAATTGTTTTGATTTTTAGATCCCACAGATAAGTGAGAACACGTGATGTTTGTCTTTCTGTGTCTGGCTTATTTCACTAAACATTAATGACCTCCAGTTGCATCCATGTTATTGCAAATGACGGAATCTCATTCTATTTTATGGCTGAATAGTACTCTATCATGTATAAGTAACACATTTTCTTTATTCATTCATCTGTTAATAGACATGTTGGTTGCTTCTAAATTTTAGCTATTTTGAACAGTGCTCAACAAACATGAGAGTGCAGATATCTCTTTGATATACTGATTTCCTTTCTTTTGGATATATACCCAGCAATGGGATTGTTAGTTTATATGGTAGCTCTATTTTAAGTTTTTTGAGGAACCTCCAAATGGTTCTCCTTAGTGGTCATTCTAATTTACATTCCCACCAACAGTGTACAAGGGTCCCCTTTTCTCCACATCCTCACCAGCATTTGTGGTTGCCTGTCTTTTGGAAGTAAGCCATTTTAACTGGGGTGAGATGATATCTCATTGTAGTTTTGATTTGCATTTCTCTGATGATCAGTGATGTTGAGCACCTTTTCATATGCCTGCTTGCAATTTATACGTCTTCTTTTCAGAAATGTCTATTCAAATCTTTTGCCCATTTTTTTTTATCGGGTCATTAGATTTTTTTTCCCTATAGAGCTGTTTGAGCTTTTTATATATTCTTGTTATTAATCTCTTGTCAGATGGGTAGTTTGCAAATACTTTTCCCATTCTGTGGGTTGTCTCTTCATTTTGTTGATTGTTTTCTTTGCTGTGTGGAAGCTTTTTAACTTGATGTGATTCCATTTGTCCATTTTTGCTTTGGTTACCTGTGCTTGTGGGGTATTGCCAAAGAAATATTTGCCCAGACCAATGTCCTGGAGACTTTCCCCAACATTTTCTTGTAGTAGTTTCATAGTTTGAGGTCTTTGATTTAAGTCTTTAACCCATTTTGATTTGATTCTTCTGTATGGCAAGAGATAGGGGTCAAGTTTCATTTTTCTGCATATGGATATCTAGTATTCCCAGCACCATTTATTGAAGAGACTGTCTTTTCCCCAGTGTATGTTCTTGGCACCTTTGTTGAAAATGAGTTCACTCTAGGTGTATAAATTTGTTTCTGCATTCTCTGTTCCATTCCATTGGTCTATGTGTCTGTTTTTATGGCAGTACCATGCTGTTTTGGTTACTATAGCTCTGCAGTATCATTTGAAGTCAGATAATATGATTCCGTTAGTTTTGTTCATTTTGCTTAGGATAGCCTTGGCTATTCTGGGTCTTTTGTGGTTCCATATAAATTTTAGGATGTTTTTTCTATTTCTGGGAAGAATATCATTGATATTCTGATAGGGATTGCATTGAATCCATAGATTGCTTTGGATAGTGTGGACATTTTAACAATATTGATTCTTCTAATCTATAAACATGGAATATCTTTCTATTTTTGGTGTCCTTTTCAATTTCTTTCATTAGTATTTTATAGTTTTTATTATAGAGATCTTTGACTTCTTTGGTTAATTCCTAGGAATTTATTATAATTTTATTTCTGCCTACTGTAAATGGGATTACTTTTCTGAATTCTTTTTTACATTGTTCACTGTTGGCATACAGAAATGCTACTTATTTTTGTATGCTTATTTTGTATCCTGCAACTTTACTGAATTTGTTTATCAATTCTGTTTTTTTGGTGGAGTCTTTAGGTTTTTCCAAACATAAGATTGTATCATTTGCAAACAAAGATAATTTGACTTATTTATTTCCAGTTTTGGATGCCCTTCATTTTTTTGTTTGATTGCTCTAGCTAGGACTTCCAGTACTATGTTGAATAACAGTGGTGAAAGTGGGCATCCTTATCATGTTCCAGATCTTAGAGGAAGGGCTTTCAGTTTTTTCCCCATTCAGTATGATACTATTTAGGGGTCTTTTGTATATGGCTTCTATTATGTTGCGGTATCTCCCTTCTATATCCAGTTTTTTGAGGGTTTAGCAGTTTATTTTTGAGCAGTTTTTTTTACTGTCTTCTCTGGTGATCAGTGTATGCAAATTTTTCACTTCTTTTTATGTTCAGTTGATTGTACACTTATATAGGAAATAATGCATTCAAATGTGTTGAATGCGTTATTCACAGAGTGACGGTGGTTCATAATTTATGTATTTAATTTCATCTGTATTTGTAGTTATTTCTTTTCTCATTTCTAATTTTCTATAATTTTCTTCTTTTCTCCTTTTAATCAGTCTGACAAGATTTATCTATTTTGTTCGTTCAAAGAAACAAGTTCTTTATTTACTAATTACTTCAACCATTCTTTTTGCCATCTATTTTATTTTTCACCTTTCATCTATGTATTTGTTCTTCCTAGTTGCTCTTTTTTATAAGAATTATTATTTTTCTAATTTCCTTAAGTGAATAATTGGTTCATTTTTATTTTATTTCTCAGAGGCAGATTCTTAAACCAATCAATTCTTCTCTAACTTTCTTGTCTTGTACATTTTGCTATTGAAGTGTTCTCCTTGTCATTCTTTTATAGAAATTCAGAAATTTCTGTTTTGGCTTCTTTTTGTTTAGGAGTGACCACTTTGGACATTTAATAGTAATTGGTTCTCCATTATTGACTTCAGTGAGTTTATTTTTTATGTAACTCTGCAATATCTAATGAAAACATCGAAGGTATTCAGCTGCCTGCCCCTAAGTGCAGTAAACCCTGATACCTCACATCCATGCATTACTTCTACATTTCTGTCAGTATTTCTATAATTATTTTTTTAATTACATCTTTTTTCCATGTGAAACTTTAAGGGCAAGTTAAAGTATTTAAAACATGTTCGTGTTCCTTCCACTGTTCTTCTCCTGGTTCCTCTCCTTCTTGTCCTATGACCATGCACTTCATCAAGCTGAAACAAATCTGTGTGCTGGGTCACTGGAGAGCTGAGTAAACACAGGAGTGTAGTACCCCAAGTGAGTGCTGAAAATGAGGGACATGCGGTGTCTCTAAGATGTTCACATCACCTATTTGGCTTCCGTTTTGCAGTAGTGACAGCTCTAGTTGGCTGTACTAGGAATTGAAGATCTTAAAGGGGTAGGAGGTGTAGACCAGCGTGTTTGAAGGAACTCGTCTTGCAGTTCTGGATGTTGAGGATCTGGGATAACAGACTGAGCAGATAGGAACTGGCCAAAATGGAAATGTTCAAGCAGAGGCAGCTTGGCCCTCTCTCAAGAAAATTCTGGAGAGCCACAGGGGCTGGAGGAATAGGAGAACTTCAAGTGATCTCTATATCTCCTTAGAGTAATCTCTATAATTTTTTAGCAGGAGCAAAGAAGACAGGAAGGAAGTTCTCTTCCCCTCCTTCTCCAGCTTGTCTCTGGTTCTATTTACCTCAAGTCAATTTCACAGTCCCATTTGTCCTCAGCTTGTGCTTGATTAACCTTAGGAAGAAAACTTTTGGAATCAGAAACCTCAACTGGCCATTGTAAAAGGGTAAGCAAGCCTCAAGATGGTGTATGTTTGTTCAGGGAAGGGACATAGGCTACAATTTTATAAGGTGCAAATTTTAATGTTCTTTAAAACCACCTCCTTCCTGTTATGAGTCCCATCCCCTCAAGCCAGCAGGGAATGTCACTTGAGTCCTGAACAGGATGTTCTCCACCTTCAGAGTGGATCTGCCTTCAGGACACTTGTATCCTAGGTGTCTCCGACAGCATAGCATCGTCCAGGCCCACAGCATCCCCGAAGTCCTCAGCTTTCTGCTTCGGCAGCATGCTCAGGCCACAGGACCCCAGGGCCCCCCATGCCAGACTCCCCATGTGTGTCCCCTGCCACCTCTTCTGAGGTCTGAGTGCCACTCGCAGGCCCACAGACCACCCTGCTATGCCTCTCTCCTCTCCAGCCTGCCTCCTGGACACCCTGGGCTGTCTCAGCAGTGGGGGCAGTCCCCCCAGTTCCCTACCCCCGACACCCACAAGCTTTTCCAGGCTGCTTCTGTTTTTCTCCTTGAAAACTCTCTGGGATAAAGGGTTCCAAACTCCAAAATCCCACTTGAAATGCAGCAAAAAGAAGGATGCAGGGAGAAAATGTGAATTAATATCTCACAAATATTATGCCCTACAAACCAGACAACCTCTTTCACATCTAGTGCAAATTAGATTCCTTTGTTCACTCATTCCCTCATTCAATCGAAATGTATTGAGGGCCTCTTGCATGTCAGGGCGATGGCCAGATCCTCCCAGCTGAGCCCTCAGTGTAATACTTTCCCACTGGGCGTCACTTGTATGTGTCCTTGTCTCTCTCCCGCTCTGCTCCTCTGGACCGCAGGGAATTTTAGTTCCACATTGTGGCATTCATCTTCACTCCCTCATGATCTAGAACTAGACGTTCTCTATTCTAGAATATAACACAATAAATATTGGCAGGAAGGCAGGACAGACTAGATCCTAAGAGAAGGACAGATGGCAGCACTTGACCAGAAGGGAGCATTGTTCTACAGAAGTCCAGGGAGACATCGTGTTAAAATGAAATGAAATGTATTCTATTCCTGGAATATCAACTTAATGAGTGAGGAGCCTTTGTGCAAACTTTGCCAATAAGGTTTTATCTGGGAGATATTTTTTCTTCTTATTCCACATCACCCAAATGACAATTGTTAATGTTTACTGTGTCTATTCATATATTAATACTGTACAAGGTACTCAATCTGCTTTGTGAGGGTTCTCCAGAGAAACAGCACCAATAGCTGATATTAACACACACACACACACACACACACACACACGCACACACACACACACACACGCCCCCTTTGGCTCACAAGCTAGAGACCCAGGAAAGCTGAAGGACTGAGAGCTTGGGGAGCCAATGATGTTTACCCAAGTTCAACAGCAGGAGAAGATGAGATGGGATGTCTGAGTTCACGGGCAGGAAAGAAGCGACGAATTCCTCTGTGCTCTGCCTTTTGCTCCATTCAGGCCCTCAGTGAACAGGATGGTGGCCACCTCCATAAGGGAAGGCAGCCTACTGAGTCCACCTATCCAGATGCCAGTCTCACCTGGAAACAGCCCCCACAGACATGCTCAAAAACAGTGCTTAACCCGGGCAACCAGTGGCCCGCTCAAATTGACACATAAAATTAACCATCACATGTGTGTAACTGTTTTAACCCTTCAAAGCACTCTGTAAAGTTGCTACTAATGCCATCATCCCCTCTCAACATGCAGTGAGTCCAGGAGCTGGGCGTGAGCCCGTGAGGTCCTGGGCCCTGGCCACTTTGCAGGGTTGCTGTGGGATGTCGCACACCTGTCTCCACTCCCTGCCTACCCACTCTCTCTAGCTGGAAGCAGATTACTCCTCTGCGGATCTTCGACCTCTGGGAAAGTGCACCAAGGAACACTGCCCCTCAAATGCCCCAGAAAGGTGCAGAGCTGAACAGATCTCAAAGGACAAGGTGGACATTTTTCTTCATGTTCTAGTCATGTGTGTTATTCCGGGAGATCAGGAACTAATTTTCCTAGATTAGATGGTTTAAACATAAAAACAAGTGTAATGCTGTGGACTGAAAACAGGAAGAGGCTCCTCTAATGAGTATAGACCAGGGTTCCCACAATGGGTTTTGAGAAACATTAGTCCAGTGAAATGCCTTTTAAAGGATGTATTGCCAACTTTACCATTCTCTTGGAAATTCCCAATGTTGAAAGCCCTGAGAAATCTCATAATAAAGAATCCTGTTTAACCTAGCCCTTCTCATCCCAATTACATCATGAGGCATTCTCTCCTTTTAAGAAGACTTTTAACATCTCACAGCATTCATTTCAGAAAACGGGACTAGACCATACTGACCAAAAGGAGGGTTCCACATACAAGGCATGTAGTGTGGTCCTTCTGAGTGTCTCATCCATCCTGACCAGGTGGGGACCTGCCAGACCGAATTCCGAGAGGAATCCCTGGCTGCATCCAACAGTGAAGCGTGGCTATGCTTCCTAACTGGGCATCGTGTGCTCTGCACCCACTCCCCACCTGCTTAGAAGGCCCCTTGGTGCTGGGTTTGAATGTGGGCCATGGACCCCCAGGAGGTCCTCGGGGCCTTCTAACTGCCCACGGACACCTATGCAGCAGAACAAAGTGGAGAAATTAAGGACTGGGGCAGCTGTCATAATTCAAGTGTTCTGTTCTCTCTCCAGACATCCAAGAAAAAGCCAGTGACTGTTCCTGAGGGCGCCTGTTAAGAGCTGGCTTTTTGGCTGTGGTGAGTCAGTCACAACCACTCCTCCGAGATCAACACCAAGTGGAAACCCCGCCAAGTAGGCTTTTCAGGAACCCTCTCACCACCCAACACCCTAGGATCTTACATCTAGCAAATTACATTTTACATTAGTTTTTTAAAAAACAGGTTAGTGACAACTAAGACAGTCTCTCCGCAATTAAGAGTCTGATGTCAGAGTGAGAAAATCCCCCGTTCCTTGGGAACTCCCACGTCACTCATTCTGCATTAACGATATTTATTCTCCCTCATTGTTTTATTCTTAAAAAATAGCTCCCCTGGTTGCAATGTGATGTTGAGCATATTACATGTTACTCCAAAGTCAGTTCATATATTACAGCTCACACCACTCCTGGGTATACGTTTCTGAATAGCTCTCACTCCACAGTTCCAGTTCCACGTTAAATATGGGCTGCCATGAGTGGAGCCCAAAAGGGTTGCCTGTTCCATTCCCGCTTCTTGTTTTCCCTGGAAGTATTTTCCCCTCCTGTTTTATACTCCTCAGGGAAGATGTGCCCTCCAGTAAGAAAAGTCTGTCTGGGGAAGGTAGAATGTATTCTTGCTCTAGAGTTTTCTTGAGGGGAGGTGAGAAGGGGCAGCTGTTTGACAGAGTGCTTGCAGCCTTCCGGGGGCCAGCACAGGTTTGACACATGAGTGGACACCCTGACTAGGGGATATGGGATGCCAGGAGCCGTCAAGATCCTTGGAGAAAAAGCCAAAATATCCTTCCTACTGCAACATGAACATCAAAATGAGTTTTCGTCTTTTATGGCTATCATGCTCTTGACCATCTGTGTTGTAGGGTCATTAACAGACAGTTTCAGGGATTCTGTGGGAAGTCATCCTTTTAGTTACTTCAACAGAATCAACCATGATAACCTAGTTTTACTTCCATTTGCTGCAGGATCCAAGCAAAAGGCTCTCATGAGCCACCAGCTTCTTTCTTTGTTTCATTCGTTCATTCAATTAACATTCATCATGCATTGGGTCTCACCCAGTTCATCAGTGATCGAGAAAAAAACCCAGTGTGCTCATGATGCTTGTGGCCTGTGTCAAGGTCCACAGTCCTTGGGACAAAGTCCTCATGTGCTGTCCCCAGGTGCAGACATGGCAGATGCCAGGCAGCGCCAATAGCCCTTTCCTCTGGTGTGGCTCTTCTAAGTAGTAAACAAGCAGAAATAGACAGCCTGTATGTCACACCCAAGGGGGCTTATGAAATGCTTCTCAGTGGGCCCCAAAGGCTCTCAAAAGGTGAACGAGTCAAGAGCCACTTTCCTCCTGTGCAACTTTGCCAGTTCTGATTTCCCCCTCATACTTTCTCTCAGATTATCTTAGCCATTGCCCAACACGATGTGACGAGCCCCAGGCACGTCTCTTTTTTAAGATAAGGGGGAATCTTCAGAGGAAAAGTGACTGCAACAGGGCCAGGGCACAAGGGTCTCTGGAGCCCACTGCTGTCTCCCTTGGCTGCAAAGCTGAAGGCCCGAGACCCTTGACAAATGAGAATCAGATTGTGTCCAAAATACATCTCAGCCTCTTGGGACTGTCTGTAGCCATATAAGGAGCTGGTCAAGAGCTATTTATCAGAAAAGTTCTTGAGGGCAAAGAGAACCTACAGGGCACTTCAATTAGCTGAGCAGTCCCCAGCTCTGATGTGCCTGCAGCTGTCACCAGGAAGGGGTATCAACTATTCAAATGGCACTGTTATTGCACTTTCATATGCAAGGGCTACAAAGTGCCCCCCTTCCCTGCATCAACTCCTTTGAACATCTTTGCCCATATAACTAGGATCTTGGAACTTCAGAAAATATTAGCATTTAAAAATTGCCAAGGTATTGGCAAGTAGGTGTTTTAATCAAAATGTCAAATGAGACTACCCCATAATCAATGGCCACCACAGCCAAAGACAAATTAAAAAGATCCTTTGGGAAATCTGCCTCCTTTTTCTACATGATCCCAGTAACAGAGAATTTGAGTCATGACAGCTGTCTCAGGCCTTAATATCTTCGCCTGGGACAAATGTGATTATATCTACGGAAAACCCCAAACCCCAGGGGCCCTATGGCATCCACAGTGAGACCAGTAAGTTCCTTTTGGGTCTCGGTGGGAAGCATTTTCATACATGTAGATTTTCAGGACTTGTATATTTGCCTTCAAAAATATCTCTAGATGCCTCTTAATTCTGAGAGGTCTAACCAGATATTAAAAAACACGCTGAGTTTTTGAAAACAAGGAGGGGTACTCATCCTACAGCCAGTTTTCTGCCACAGGAGAGACAACTGAACTAAGCTTTGAGATATTTGTTTCAACTTTATCTTCCCAGGCTGTTTTCTCCCTCGCCCCTCTGGAACATATGAATCCTGAAATTTCATTTGATTTGCCCTGTCAAGTACAAGAAACTTTTTAAAAAGTTCTACATCTATTGATGCCATTGTCACAGCACTCAACAATTCCTATTTTAATGTCTCTCTCTGTTCCTTCTATTAGTTATGTACTTATTCATCTTCTCATTCCCAGTGTTTAGCACAATGTTTGCATTGGTGGTGGTCAGTAAATGCTGAGCAGAAGGAAAATGGGAGGAGGAAGGAAGGAGGGAGAGAGGGGTGGTTAGAGCTCTAGATGTGTTTTCTTCCCCAGGTTGAATGGTGGGAGAACTAAAGTCCTCAGGGTGGATGGCTGGGGCCCTGATACTCTTTGCACACTGTAGTTCAGTAGTTAGAACTGAAATGTTTCATCAAGTGTGTTCAGAGCCAATTTACCACAGTCACTTTTTGAAAATTCTCTCCATGTGTGAGTGGGAAAGAGACCAGCTTGAAGAGGAGGTCTGAGGCCAGAAATCCCGGCTCTTTGCTTGTTTTTCCACATGTCATCCGTAGTCCATATCTTACTGCAAACCAGACTTCTGGAACTGGAAGACATAAATAGTCCAGGAGGTCAACAACAAGCTATCCAAATTAAGAAAACAATCCCATTTATAGTAGCATCAAAAAGAATAGGCCGGGCATGGTAGCTCAAGCCTGTAATCCCAGCACTTTGGGAGGCTGAGGTGGGTGGATCACCTGAGGTCAGGAGTTTGAGACTAGCCTGGCTAACATGGTGAAACCCTGTCTCTACTAAAAAAAATACAATTAGCCAGGCGTGATGGCATGTGCCTGTAACCCTAGCTACTTGGGAGGCTGAGGCAGGAGAATCGCTTGAACCTAGGAGGCAGAGGTTGCGGTGAGCCGAGATTGCACCATTGCACTCCAGCCTGGGTGACAGAGTGAGACTCTGTCAAAAAAAAAAAGAAAAAGAAAAAGCAAAAAAAAAGTCTAAACATAACCGAAGAAGTGAAAGACTTGTACACTGAAAACATTTATGAAAGAAATTAAAGAAGACACAAATAATATAAAGACATCTTGTGTTCACAGATTAGAAAACTTAATATTATTAAAATGTGCATATTGCTGAAAGCAATCTACAAATTTAATATAATCCCCAATCAAAATCCCAATGCTATTTTTACATAAATAGAAAAACAATCCTAAAATGCATATGGAAGCACAAAGGACTCTGAATAGCCAAAACAATCTTGAGAAAGAAGAGCAAAGCTGAAGGCAACATATTCCTTATGTAAAATTATATTTAAAAGCAACAGTAATTAAAACAGTATGGTACTGGTATAAAGACAGACATAATAGACCAACGGAACAGAATATAGAGCCCATAAATAAGCCCAATAATAAATATATGGTCAACTAATCTTCCACAAGATTGCTAAGAATACACAATGCAAAAAAGGCAGTCTCTTCAACAAATGGTGTTGGGAAAACTGGTTATCCACAGGCAAAAGCATGAAATTTGACCCCTTTCTTATACCACATATAAAAATTGGCTTGAAATGGATTAAAGACTTAAACATAAGACCTGAAATTATGAAACTCCTAGAACAAAACATAGGGGGAAACTTTATGACATTAGTCTCGGCAATGATTTCTTGGGTATTATTACACCAAAAGCCCAAGCAACAAAAGCAAAAACAGACAAGCAGGACTATATCAAACTAAAAAGCTTCTATCTCTGCAATGGAAACAAGAGTGAAAGGCAACCTGCAGAATGGGAGACAATATTTGCAAACCATACATCTAATAAGAAGTTAATATATAAAATATATAAGGAATCCCTACAACTTAATAGTAAAAAACCAAATAATCTGATTAAGACATGGGCAAATGACTTGGATAAAAACCTCTCCAAAAAAGACATGCAAATGATTAACTGGTATATAAAAGGATAGCAACATCACTAATCATCAGGGAAATGTAATTCAACACCACAATGACATATCATCTCACACCTGTTCAGATGGGCCTTATCAAAAGAAAAAATCAAAAGATAATTTAATCAAAGATAATTTAAGTAAGTGTTGGTGGGGATGTGAAGAAATTGGAAAACTTGTATGTTATTGGTGGAGATGTAGGTTGCTGTATCCACTATGGAAAACAGTTTTGAGCTTGTTTTAAAAATTAAAAATAGAATCACTCTATGACCCAGCAATCCCACTTCTCAGTGTTTGCCCAAAATAATTGAAACTAGGACCTCAAAGAGATATCTGTACCCCCATGTTTATTGCAACATTATTCACAATATTCAAAATGTGGAAATAACTTGTGTCCATCAACAGATGAATGGTGTTTATTAGTCCGTTTTCATGGTGCTGATAAAGACATACCCAAGACTGGGCAATTTACAAAAGAAAGAGGTTTAATTGGACTTACAGTTCCACATGGCTGGGGGAGCCTCACAATCATGGAGAAAGGCAAGGAGAAGCAAGTCACATCTTACATGGATGGCAGCAGGCCAAGAGAGAGCTTGTGCAGGGAAACTCCCCCTTATAATAACCATCAGATCTCATGAGACTCACTATCTTGAGAGCAGCATGGGAAAGACCTGCCCCCATGATTCAATTACCTCACCAAGTCCCTCCCACAACACTTGGAAATTCAAGATCAGATTTGGGTGGGGACACAGCAAAACCATATCAAACAGATAAAGAAAGTATCCTATATTCATACAATGGAATATTATTCAGTCATAAAGAGAAGGAAATTCTGCCATGGTTGAGCATTGAGGACATTATGCTAGGTGAAATAAGCCAGTCACAGAAGGACAAATATTGGATGATTCCACCATTTATATGAGGTAGCTAAAGTAGCCAACAGAAGCAGAGAGTAGAATGGTGGTTGCCAGAGGCTGGAGAGGGGGAAGTGAGTGTTGCTCTTCAATGAGTACAAAATTTCAGTTATGCAAGATAAGTAAGTTCAGCTGTAGGACATTGTGCTTAAGAGGATAGATCTCATGTTATCTGTTCTTACCACAATAATAATGATAGAAAATAGTCCAGAAGGGTTTGTGGAGTGCCTCCTTCTTTCTTCTTGTTTTCCTACCCTGACAGAGAAATGTCAAGATTCTTTTAGCAAGAAGTTGTTCCCAGGCCGGGTGCAGTGCCTCACGCCTGTATTCCCAGCACTTTGGGAGGCTAAGGCGGGTGGATCACCTAAGGTCGGGAGCTTGAGAGCAGCCTGACCTCTCTGCTCTCTACTAAATATGGTGAAATTTAGTAGAGAGCACTGTCTCTACTAAAAATACAAAAATTAGCCGGGCATGGTGGCACATTCCTGTAATCCCAGCTACTCGGGAGGCTGAGGCAGGAGAATCGCTTGAACCCAGGAGGCAGAGGTTGCAGTGAGCCAAGATCATGCCACTGCACTCCAGCCTGGGCAACAGAGAAAGACCTCGTCTCAAAAAAAAAAAAAAAAAAAAAAAAAAAAAAGAAAAAGAAAAGAAAAAAAAAAAGAAAAGAAAAGAAATTGTTCCCTTGGGACAGGGTTTCTCAGACTCATCACTAATGACATTTTAGGGCAGATAGTTCTTTGTGGTGAGGGGCTGTCCTGTGCATTATAGGATATTTAACAGCTTTCCTGACCTGTATCCACTCACCCCATCCCACAGTTATGACAACCAAAAATGCCCCAGAAATTGTCAAATGGCCCACAGGGATCAAAATCACTCCTAGTTGAGAACTACTCCCTTCAAGAGTCCCAACAAGCCTAGAGCTTAGGCACTCTGTGTGTCAGTGGTGAGGTCAGATGCAGTATTTGGTGGCACTGTGACTGGATGAAATTGTTTTTCCCACCTAGCAGCATGTTCCATTGAGAAGGTGAATGAATGTTCTCCTTCTGACTCTGATAGCCTAAAATCATGAGGACATCCCAAGCCATCTTGTTTTTGGTTTTCACCTAGCTTTGTATATTTCCAGTGAAGTGAAAGGAGAAACGTATGTTATATTCGCTTGCTTGGACTGCTGTAACAAATGACCACCAACTGTGTGGCTTAAAACAACAGAAATTTACTCTTTCACAGTTCTGGAGGCTGGAAGTCCAAAATCAACACGTCAACAGGGCCGCGTTCCCTCCAAAGACTCTAGGGAAGAATCCTGCCTCACCTCTTCCAGTTTCTGGTGGCTCCAGGCAATCCTTAGTTTAAGTCTGCGTCCCTCCAATCTCTGCCTCCGTCTTTGCATCTTCCCCTCTGTGTGTCTCTCACAAGGACGCTTGTCACTGGATATAGGGTCTACCTGGATAATCCAGGGTGATCTCATCTAGAGATCCTTTACTTGATCACGTATGCAAAGACACTTCTTCCAAAGCAGCTCACACTCACAGGTTTGGGGATGTGGACAGACTTTGCTGAGGCCTCCCATTCAACCCATTAACACTCTAAAACAAAGCTCCATTTAAGGGAAAACAGAGAGACTGACTTTTTTGTACTTGATGGTTTTAAAAAACATTTTGAAACAAACAAAAGTTGTAAGTGTAGTTTAAAAACCCTAAAACCTTTTTTTTTAGTTTAGTTGCTGACATGATGCCCCATTACCCTCAAATACGTCAGTTTGCATTTCCAACAAACAAAGACATTCCCCTACCTAACCACAGTGCAACCATGAAAACCAGGACACTGACAGCAGGCACGACCTCAGCCCCGCGCTCAGCACTCACAACCCATGCAAGTTTCTCCAATTGTCCTAATACTGTCTTTCAGAGCAAAAGGATCTACTTCAGAATCACACAGAGCATTCGGTAGCCATGTGCCTTCACTCTTCTTCACTTTGAAACCAACCCCCAGTCTTTCCTTGATCTTCAAATTCCTAACATTTTTTGAAGATTCAGGATCAGTTATTCGGTAGCATGTTTCTCAGTTTGGGCCTGTCTGATATTTCCTCATGATTAGATTCAAGTTATGTGTCTTTCTCAGGACAATCCCAAAGGTAATCTGTGTTCTTCTCCATGCGTGCTATCAGGTAACATACCTTTTCAATTTGCACAATTCCTGGCAAGGAAGAATGATCACTTGATTAAAGTGTCTCTGCCAGGTGGCTCTTCCGCCTCTGCCCTTGTAATTCATAAGTATTTTGTAAGGAGGAACTTGAAAACTATCTAAATATCCCATTCCTCACCTAACTTTCCATTTCTTAGTGTGTTTATTTGTATCTGAATGGACTAATGAATTCCTATTTTATTCAAAATCTGTTACTATCGTTATTTGTTTTGAGGCTCACACTGTGTCATATTTGGCCAGAGGAGACCTTGTGTCCGGCTCTGTGTCCTTCTGACATGTCCCATCATTCTTTGATCACTTCCTTGCTTTCTGGCACAGCAAGATTCTCTGAGCTTATTTAGTACTTTCTTTGCCCCTAAAGGAAGCTCTGGTCCCTTTCACTGGGAAATGGACAGTGTTTCAAGCACCATTGTGTTCCCTTTTGTGCGTTTTCCAGACCGATATATTCTCTGTCCTGCTTCACCCCTCATTCCTTCCACACACTGCGTTTACGTCAGTGTGCCTCTCTCTCCCCTACCCCTGCCTCCACACATCCCATCCTGTTTCTGTGTGCATGTTTGGAAGCACTAACTCTGTGAAACAAGCAGTCACGCAACAGCATCCCGGCTCTGTGAAAGGCTGGCTGCTATAGGCAGACGTGCTGGGCAACCCACTGGCCATGCCTGTGGAACGCTGGCTCCAGGACTTCTGGCAACATAGCTGCAATGAGTTAAACCTCTGAATTTGTGTGGGTCATTCCCAAGCACAAGTGAGGATCAGGACCCATGGCTGACTTACCATTTCATACTGGGAGGACAACCGAGTTCCTGTTTGGCCTTAGTTCAGCTTTTCCCCAGACTGCTTTCCCTGATATTTTGAATCTTGAGAATTATTTTACGAGGTCTTCTCTACTTGGCATCTTTCCTCCTCTAAGAAGGAAAATGTGAAAGGCTTCACTAATTCAGTCATGCCAGCTTCTGCTCAGGTCTGGGGCTTTCAGCCAGACTGCACCCCGAGGTAGGGCCAGTTGGTTCCCTGGAGGTTGTGAGTGGAGCCTGGGGGTTAACATGGACTGGCATGTGCCCAGGGCTTGCACACATTTTACCCTGTCCTTCCAGGCTATATCCCACCCCATTACTCTTTGATGCCTTGTGACAACTCATGAGGTAGCCCCTGCCATCCAGATTCTTTTATTTTCCTCTGTGGGCTTTCTGTCCTCTGCCCATCTTCCTATTGGTCTTTATCATTGTGGATTTCCTAAGCATGACTTCCTATACCCACTCCGTCTGAAATTTAATAACACCTTTTCTTTCCTTTTAAGTTACACATGCCCAACATTTCTGTCCTCTACTCCAGCCTCTCCTGAGTGGTCTTGAAACCCTAGGAAGCTGCCCTGGATGGGGCTAGAAGAGACACCTGAGCTCTGGGCAAACAATCCAGAGGCCAGCGAGAGGCCCTTGGCGTGGCCGGTGAGGAGTGCTCTGTTTCCTGCTCGCTGAACTGGGGAAGCAAGAAGGAGACACAGAGTGAGTGAAGCGTGAGTCGTGATGGAGAGTAAGGAGGGCAGCAGTCGTTGTGTTGGGCTGTGTGAAATTTAAACAAGTGAAGGAAGAGGCTAAAAGAGAGGAAGAGGAAGCAGATCCTTGAAGAAGAGCAGAGGGGCCACCAGAGAGTGAAAAGGGAAAAGTAGCTCCTTTGGTTTCCAACATCTTTCTAGAAACAAATGCCAGATCATTCAAAGCCCAACTTTTCTTGCTTCCTGACCAAGAATTCTGTCAGATCTTTATATCCTTACAATCAGCTGTCTTTCTTGTGCCATTTTGAGTGGATTTCTCTTTCTTGCCACCAAAAGAGGCTTTCTTGAATTTTTTTTTTTAAGAGACAGGGTCTCACTCTGTTGCCCAGGCTAGAGTACAGTGGTGTGATCACAGCTCACTCTCTGTAAGCCTCAAACTTCTGGGTTCAAGAAATCCTCTCACTTGAGCTTCCCAAGTAGCTAGGACTACAGGTGCACACAACTGTATTTTCTTTTTACAGATGGGGTCTTGCTGTGTTGCCCAGGCTGGTCTTGAACTCTTGGCTTCAAACGAACCTCCTCAGCTTCCCAAAGTGATTGGATTGCAAATGCCCTCCCAAAGTTGGGATTATAGGCATGAGCCACCCTGCCCAGGCTTCTTGAACATTCTTATTGACTACATTGCCTTCAAGACCTCTCCAGTGGAGACCGTTCTCTCAAGTCCTGAAAGGGTGAGCATTCCTTCTCACTGTACAGTGCTGCCACCCAAATGTCCCTGTGACACTTTTTTGTTAAACAACCATCCTTCTTTGCAGGCCCATATGAAGCAAGGGGATGTATCTTCCTCTTCCCTGTCATCCATTGATATCTGGACCCTTCTCCAGGTTCCCTAATAAACACATATAGCTCTCCCTTTGTATCCCTTGCCATCATCCTGGGCAATATCAGGGTCCACATGGATGGTTCACGTGCCCCATCTGCCCCACAGTCCCTCCACCCATCCATTTCAAAGAGTGAAAACAATATATTACAAAATGATTCATGTTTTATAGCTTAGGAAATACTTTCCCAGTCATGAGCTCATTTTGTTTTGATTTTTGAACTCTATTCCCAAAGCCAAAGCCTAGACTCATCCTCTTATCACTGTTTCATTTCCAAAGCCTAGATGTCATTTTTAGGAAGCTGGGCCTTTAATGCTACTTGAAAATATCTTACTAATCCTTCAAGAAATACTGATCTCCATTTTCTTCTTCCAAGCCTAAGTTTTCCTTCTATGTGCACTCTTACTGTCTTGGCTCCAATCTGCTCCAGGATCTTAACACATCCTTTTTTCGTCTCTTTCTCTGTCATCTCCATGTCCAGGCACCCTTTTCCTTGACCTAATTAAAGAGTCCAATGTTTTCCTAGAAACCAGACCTCTTCAATCTTGCTTCTCCCTTAAGCTGCCATTCAGCATCTTCCTACTCACTCCCTACTTTAGGGCTTTTGCGCATCATTCTGCCTCTGGTATCTCTTCACACATTCCTTCTTTAATCCTCCAAACTCTGTTCTGACAGGCCCTGATTCTTGTTGTTGTTATTATTTTTTTAATACCACAAAGCTTGCTTTTATGGATTTGTTTTTTAAGGGAAAAGGATGACTACCCATTTCCCAGTTCGAATTTGACCACCAAGACCTGGGAACTCTCCTCCTTCGGCCTCTGAGACACTCTTTTCCTTGAGTGTCTGGAGAGGGTTTTCTCCAAGCTCTCTGGTCCATGTCTTCCTTTGCCACCTTAAATGGAGGCCTCTCTCAAAGTTCTCACATGGTCCTGGAGGGTCCCCTCACTGTTTCACTCTCTCCCACCCACCCCCTCCTGACGCTACCCCCATCCCTGTGGAGCTGCTGAGCTACATTTTCGAATGCCTATCTGACATCTTGCTCCAGTTGCAAACTGAACTCAATGTCTTTCCCCTAAAAAGCTGTGTAAATGACATCACCAACCACCAATGCACACAGAAACGCTGGCGGTTGAATTCCCAAAGTGAATCAGTAGCTCCTAGTGCCAGATGGCTGGAGAGTTTTGTACCCATTCTGCAATTCAGCGCCTAACTCCCCTCCCTGATCCGTGCCTGATCCATTCCTATGACCCTCTGCCTGGCTTTTCTGCCTCCAAAATCCCCTCTTTTCAACCTTAAAACACAGGTTTTGTCCTACCATTTCCACTGCTGACTTTGCACTGATTTCTCACCGTGTAAAGGTAAAGGCCCCGGCTCCTGGGAGGGGACCCAAGGGCTCCATGGTGTCCCTGACACGTCCCCACCATACCCTCCAAGACCCTTGGCTCCTGCCACAGGAGTCTCCCCACTGATCCCTGAACCTGCTGATGTTCTTCCCATGCCTCCACTTACTGTTCCTTCAGTTAGGAAGATTTTTCTCTTCATTTTCTGCCCATCCAAAAGCTCCCATAAGTTAAAGTTCAGATGGATGGCTGCTCTTCTGAGAAGCATTCTCTGATGCTCCTGGACAGAACTAGCTTGCTCCTCTTGTCTCCAATACTGCACTACCATTAATTCCTCATTCACCCTGCCTTGAATTGTAAATGGTTGCAGTCATGCGCCACATAACGTCTTGGTCAACCGTGGACCGCATATACAACGGTGGCCCCATAAGATTATAAGACTGTGTTTTTATTGTACCTTTTCTATATTTAGATGCACAAATACTTATCCTTGTGTTACAGTTGCCCGCAGTAGTCAGTGCAGTCACATGCTGTATAGGCTTATAGCCTAGGAGCAGATGGCCGTACCATACAGCCTTGGTATGTAGTAGGCTATGCCCTCTAGGTGCGTGTAAGTACACTCTATGATGTTTGCATAATGAGAAAATAGGCTAAGGACATATTTCTCCAACTGTATCTCCATCGTTAAGCAATGAATGACTGTATTGTTATTTTTTCAGAGTGATATTGATATCCTCACTGGCTAAGAAGGACGCCAAGACTCAAAAGGTCTAAATTTCTTTTTCTTTTTTCTTTTTTTTTTTTTTTGAGACGGAGTCTCACTCTGTCACAGGGCTGGAGTGCAATGGCACAATCTTGGCTCATTGCAACCTCTACCTCCCAGGGTCAAGCAATTCCCCTGCCTCAACCTCCCGAGTGGCTGGGACTACAGGCACCCGACACCATGTCCAGCTAGTTTTTTGTTTTTTAGTAGAGATGGGGTTTCACCATGTTGGCCAGGATGGTGTCCATCTCTTGACCTCATGATCCACCTGCGTCGGCCTCCCAAAGTGCTGAGATTGCAGGTGTGAGCCGCCACGCCCTGCCGGGTTTAAATTTCTTAAGGTGACACAGCCTGAAGCTATAGAACTGGAATATGAACCCAGGTTGGCTTTACTCCAAAGCTCACTCTCTTTCTCCCTAGGGCCTAGATCAATGGTTCCCAGTCTCCATGGTACAATTGAAATCACTTGGGGAATCTGCGGAAACTACTGCTCCACCCAGGCATTCTGATTTAATTGGCATGGAGTGTAAACTGGGCTTTGGGTTTTTAAAAATATTCCTCAGGTGACTCTAATGTGCAGCCTACCTCTGCCATAGGCTACTCAGTGCTTCCCCCAGTGTCTGGCACATAGTGTGTTTAGTACATGTTTGCAATCAATCTTTTCTCCCTATGCTTTTCTGGTCCACTGGACACTTGCTCTTCAATTCTAAGGCTGGGAACAATTCAAAAGAAAAAATAAAGCAGAGAAAGAAAATAATTATCTGGCTAATATGAGCCCCCCGAATTCATTTTACATGAGATTTTCCAAATCAATATAAAGAAATTAGGAAGCATAGGCCAAAGTTACATTTTAACTCATTTCACTTGATCCTCCATTGCCTTCCTTTGGCGAGAGCAGCCTGCTTCTGTGGCAACCTCCAGTCCCCACTCTTTCCATCCCTCCAGCAGCTGCACATTGACAGGACTTGTTTTACAAATTGATCCCAAGGCGGAGCCTACCTTCTTTTGAAGGCAGGCTCTGCAGAGGAGGCGACAAGGATCAGGTCACTCTCCCTGAGTCCTAGACATGGTCCCTGTGTCAGGCTGACACAGCCCTGCACAGCCCTGGTAACTGACAGAAAAGACATCTCATTGGGTTAGTTACTCCCTTTGCATAATGTGAGGTTATCACATTACAGCCAAATTAATGGAAGGACATTTGAAAACTGGGCGACCTCTTTAAAATGTTTTGTCCCATTAAGACTTTATTTATAACTTTTAATATTAAATTCTGTCAGTGAGGAAACATCACCTGGTATAACTGCTGTGAACTTACACGCACTTCTTGTCTAGTGAATAGGATATGTATTCCTATGAAATTCTAGTAAAGCTTCTGTGTTGTTACATCTAAAGAGAAAACAACTCCGAAGAGCTTTCGGCATCTATGCAGGTCATAAAACTACACTTCCCAGATGTTATTGGATACAGGTGTTGGTCCTTGCTAGCAATAATTGAGAACATATGAGAGCATGGACATCCTTTCTGCATGCTCGAAGTTCTGGATTAAATAGTTCATTCAACAGACTTTACTTGGAGTCTTCTCGACATGCCAACATACACGGTGTTCATATAGAACCAAGTCCTCTGCCGACCCAGTGACTCACAGTTGTGTTCCTTTAGAAAGATGCCTAGCTGAACAGCGTCAGTTGGATGATACTCTAGACGGTACTTAAAGAGGTGCTTCAGAGCCTCAGATGATTGAGTTCTTAGTGAATGGGCCACGTGGGCGGCTTGTCATGGAAGGCAGGCACAGGTGGAGGCTGTGCCTTTGACGGTAACTTCTGAAACTCAGCCTCTTCAAGTGCAAGACAAGAGAGTCATATTAGAAATTCGGCTGGGCGCGGTGGCTCATGCCCGTAATCCCAGCACTTTGAGAGGCAGAGGCATGTGGATCACGAGGTCAGGAGTTCAAGACCAGCCTGGCCAAGATGATGAAACCTCTGTCTCTACTAAAAATACAAAAATTAGCCGGGCATGGTGGCGGGTGCCTATAATCCCAGCTACTCGGAAGGCTGAGACAGAGAACTGTTTGAACCTGGGAGGTGGAGGTTGCAGTGAGCCAAGATCACACCACTGCACTCCAGCCTGGGTGACAGAGCAAGACTCCATCTCAAAAAAAAAAAAAAGAAAAGAAAAGAAATTCATTTCTGAGGTTCACGCCAGCTCTATGGTGAGTCTGAGGGTCTGTAGAGTTCAGAGGATGGGGTGGCCATGGAGACCTTCTTGCAGGGAGGTGTGTGTAAGCACCTCCAGAGTGTATTCCCCCCGTGGAGGAGGGGAGACAGGAAGTGGACTGGCCAGGACCTGGTCAGGAAACACACCAGTTACAGAAACGGACAATTCAATATAGACAACTGGAGAACATCAAGGGAACCCTGGGCTATTGTAGAAATAGGAGGTGCAGGAAGCAGCTAGCACTCTTAGATATAGAGGAACAAAGGGAAGAGGTTGGGATTTTTTGAAATTAGAAACTTGGAGCTAAGGTGGCGGTCCTGGCCTGATGGTGTTGGTGTCTGTTAAAGCCACAATAAGGCTGGTCTGGAGGGTGAGAGAAAACTGTAAACTAGAACCTGCTGCTGCTGCTGCTGCTGCAGGAGGAACTGTTGCTGAAATAACACAGACAGGAACATCCAGCAGACAGAGCGCATCCCCTCTCTTTCTCTTCTTCCAGCCTTGTAGTCCCCTCTGATATCTTTCTGAGGAGCCAACCAAGGAGTGGCTGGCAAAGCAGAAATATGGTTTGCAGCTTCAGCCAAGTGGCCAGAGCTGTGCACTGAGTGATGGTCTGGAGATGAGAGAGTATATTCATACCTAGCCCAGGAAGAAAGGGGAACAGGGATCACTACTAGCTAGGGAACTTGTTTAAGCAAAGTAGTAACCATATTCACCATGTCCAATATCCCCCATATCTGCTTGTATCATTGTACCCATTCACTCTTTAATCCCCACAACCATTGTATGAAATTACTATTGTTATTCAACTGTGGCAAAGGAAGAACTTAGCTCAGACGGGTTAAATAACTCTCCAGTCTTACCCAGAATGGGGATCAGAATGCAGAATTGTCCCATTTTAAAGCTCTTCCCATCACAGGATGCACCGTGCGTGCTGAAGATATGCTTGGTATGTCTAAGCAGCAGTGAGTAGACTGGAAGGATTCATGGGGAACAGATTTGGAAGGGGAAGTATGGTCTAGATTGTGAAAGAGTATGGGATTTGGACCTTTTAGGCCTTAGGAACCAATGAAGATTTTGGAAGACTGCAGAGAAACGATGGAAACACTTTTAGAGTGATTTATTTGGAAAGAGTGAACAAGGTGGATTGATGAGAAGAAAGTCTAGTGCCAGTGAGTCTCATTGGGCATTCAATTTAATAATTTAGAAATGAAGTGATATAGGCCTTGGTTTGGATGGTGGCAATAAGAAAGAAGAGGAAGGGAAAAATATTTGAAAGAAAGAATACACAGAAATGGTTGCACATAGAGATTATATGAAAAGTAGGACTGAAGGATAATTCTGAGATTTGGGGGTCTTGATAACTAGTAGAATAGTGTTTCTCCCTTCAGAAATAGAACTTTTGGGAATTATGGAATGTTCTTCCTTTTCAAATGTGGCCTCTCTCCCTGCACTGCCCCCTGCCCCTAATTCACCATGATGGCATAGGATTCCCAATGCTCTGAGCTTCACCCTTGATTACCATCAGCAGAGTTGATAAGTTGAACTAATTCAGAGATAACTGTTTACTGTGTAGTCAGGGAAAGCATTCGCTTGGAGACTGGAAACTGCTGTTTTTCACTATCACCAACTTGCTGTTATTCACTAGCTTTGACTTATTTGACAAGTTATTTGATAGTATGGCTAAGAGGATGTATTGGGATAATATAGGTCAATGGTTCTCAACCTTTGGTTTTATTGTAATCCCCGGGGAGCTTTTAAGAAATACCAACACCTTGGCCCATCTCCAGAAATTCTCAGTTAATCTGGGATAGGGCCCAGTCTCCCCCACACTAACCCAGGGTGGATCCAAAGGGGCAGGATGGAGGGGGTGACTGGGACCCAGTGTTTTTTTTTTTTTTTTTTACCAGCATTTCTGGTTATCTATTTGAATGCTCCCTCACATACATTCTCAAGGACTCTAGAGGGTCTCACTAATGTCTAAGGGTTGTCAGCACAAAAGAACTCACCCAGAACTGGTTTACCACATTCAGGACAGTGTGGGCATCTTGCAAGATAAAGGGACCAGGGGAGAAAAGATCTCTGCTTGCCAGTACAGCCATAGCTGAGTAGGACATTTTGGATTTTCATAGCCTCAATCAATGAAAACATATTTAAAAATTCAACTAGACTTATATAAGAGGAAGAATTTGTTACTCTACCTTCCTAATGTTATGTGAGTGTCATGGGGCATTCTGAGGGGGATAGGTTATGCACATGGCTGCAGTTCTTAGAGAGGTAGCACATTATATTTGGGTGGTCCAAGCCAAGTTGAGACCCAGTTTACCCAGAGGGCATGTGCTAAAGTATAATCCAAATTACCCTTGAAATTCTCTTGTGAAGATCTGAAGATAGTGTAGTTCTGCCCTCACAGTTCAACATAGATTTTCTTTTACTGTTAAAACTCATTGCTTATTCTTCCCCGAGCCCTTAAGGGATGGTTGGTTTGTGTTTTAAAAGAGCCATTTATACCTAACAACAATATTTCTAAATACAAAATTCACACCGAGAAGGCTCAGGTGCTCAAGTGAGAGACAGGCTGTGCCCAGAGACATGGACAGTAACTGAGGGAAGCACAGATTCAAGTCTCCAGTCCACTGTCACTCAGGGATGCCTGCTCATTGAGGTAATGGCCCCACTAGCTCACATTTTTACCCATATCTCCCCCAACCACTTCACTGTCTCTTAAATGCCACAAGTGTTGGGTTTCTGATAGAGGTCATCAAGACCTTGTTGGACACTCTGAGGGGGGTAGGTTATGCATTAATTAAGCACTCATATTAGATGGTAGATTAAAAGTCACTGATATAGAGAAGGGGCTAATTTCCCCAGCACACATGCCACACACCTAAGGACATCTTCATGTTTGGCATACAGTAGTCCCCTGTCAATGAAAAGAGTAAAACCCTGTGAAATATCTGAAGAAATTTATTCTGAGGCAAATATGAGTGACCGATGGCTGGTGACAGCCCTCAGGAGATCCTGAGAACATGTGCCCAAGGAGTTTGGGCCACAGCTTAGCTTTATACACTTTTAGGAGACAAAAGACATCAATCAATACATATAAAATGTATATTGGTTCAGTCTGGAAAAGAGAGACAACAGGACATGGGGTCTCTCAGGTCACAGGTAGATTCAAAGATTTTATGATTGGCAATTGGTTGAAAGAGTTAAGTTATTATCTAAAGACTTAGAATCAATAGAAAGGAATGTCTGGGTTAAGGTAAGGGATTGTAGAGGCCAGGGTTTTATTATGCAGGTGAATTCTCCAGGTAGCAGGCTTCAAAGGGAATAGATTGTAAAATTTTTTTTTTTTTAAATCAGACTTAAAGAGTCTGTTCTATCAGTAATTTCAAAAGGAATGAGGGTATAATGAGGCATGTCTGACTCCCTCTTCCCATCATGGCCTGAACTAGTTTTCCAGGTTAACTCTGGAATGCCCTTTGTTGAGCCGGGGGTTATATTCAGATGGTTGGGGACTTGCATTTTATTTTTTGGTTTACATACCCTATCTGTGATTTCTCTTTCCATAGTTTCAGTTGCTTGTAGTCAACTGTGGTTCAAAAATAGGTGAGGACAGTACAATAAGATGTTTTAAGAGAGAAAGATCATATTTACATAACTGTTATTGCAATATATTGTTATAGTTTTTCTATTTCATTATTAGTTACTATTGTTAATCTCTTACTCTGCCAAATTTATAAATTAAACTTTATTATAGGTGTGTATGTATAGGAAAAAAATGTAGTGTATATAGGGTTCAGTACTACTGGAGGTTTCAGGCATCCACTGGGGGGTCTTGGAACGTATCCCCTAAGCATAAGTGAGGACTACTGTACCCGCAACCCTAGGCTGATCCAGATGGGCTGGAATCCTCTTACTGAAGCATTGGCTTTGGCATCAGGGAGCCTGGTGCCAGCATTTTGGAGTGTGACGATTGTATTTACATTCCTGACTCCTCCCACTTTTCCCACACTCCCACCCACCCTTAAGTTAGCATCATCCATCTATATCATTGTGTCCTTAGGGTAAACTTTGTGTGTGTGTGTATACACCACTTCTCCTGTCAATGGCTTCTAATCATCCCTCATTCTTAGCATGATGTAATTAAGCACCAAACTCACATTTTCTGATCCTTGTGGTAGGTTGTAAGGAGAGAAGAATAGAAACTTAAAGTAAGATTGGCCTGGTTTCATTCTCTGTTTGGTCCAAACCTCAACTTGTGCCTAGAATTGGCAACCAGAGGAGAAAAATGGCCAGTAGAGAGTCTACCCAAGAAGACTAGACTAAATTTCCAGGGTAATTTAGTTGGTTTTTTTTTTTTTTTTTTTTTTTGTCCTTGAGTTGCTTCTACAACTCTCCAATGTCTTTAAACAGTAAGATTTTGAAAATAGTTTTTTCTAATTGTCACAGTGGGAGGATTGGCCTCCAGTCGACTCCATCTTACCTGAAGGCATGGGTGAGGGTTTTAAGCTAGTGGGTCTGTGTACTGTAAATACTAGGTATCAAATGAAGACATAAATCAGCTTAGAGCAGGATCTCATTATGAAAGGAGTCATTTGTGTACCCAGAGTTAGTTATACTAGTATAAGAACACTACTAGACTCTCCTTACCCTAGGGTGAGGACATTAGCAGAATCTTTGAAAAATTCCTGTGGTTTATCAGTTTGCAAAAAGATCCTTGGAGGCTCATAGTATGGAATGAGTGTGAGACTCCACCCTCATCTTCCTAGGAATTGAATTAGAGAAATCCGTTTTTAAGAGTGTGGCCCTAAAAAATAATCTGCTGGCATGAAAGGACCTCAAGGTCCCTAAAGGGGAATTCATTATGAGAGAGTCTGCTTGTGATTCCCGTTCAACATAAAAGCATGGAGGTTCTTTGGGAAGGAGAGGTTCTAGCAAAACACGTAAGTGAGGCTGAAGAACCTGTGGATCTACCCAGCAAGATATATTGTCATTCTTTGAGAACAATAGATGAATATGTGAGTGAAAAATAAAAGAGCTATACCTTTGGAACCTAAGTGTGAGCTTTGGGCTGTTCAGGGATCTGCACTGGCAAGGGTATACCTGATCTTTGAGCTAGAGTCCTTACAACTCTGCAGGGCTGGTGTTCAATGATGGGGTCCTATGTAAGTAACAGAAGCAGTAATGCTGGTAGGCTAAAGAGACTTTCCAGTTAGGCTGCTTGGAAACACTAACCCATTTAGATTCAATGAGGCTTGGGGATTCTTGGATAGTTTGCAGCGGGAGCCTCAAGAGAGAGATCTTGGATTTATACTAATTAGGATTGGAGGAAAATGTGTAAATCTGGTAAAGAGGGTTATACCAGCTATACTAGCTTTCAAGCTCTAGTTATTCATTTGTAATGGGAGTAGGGACAGAGTATAGGGGAAGAAAATTCTGGTAGCATGATAATGTTTTGAGACAACCAGCTCTTAGGGATCATTAGGCTTTTGAGATCCTTTTACTCATCTGCAGGAAATCAGAGTGTGAGTTTCTGATGCTTTCATGGACAGGTCATTATGTATACACCAAAGACTTACTTGAAGACACTTTCTGAGCCATATGATAAATAGCAGGCTATTGAAGTTACCATATAAAATCAGAGTTTTCTTTACTTTAAGAAGTGTTTTGAAAGTAGTAAGCATAGTTAATGCTCTCCTATTCTTGTATTTTAATTGTTGCAGGTTATTTTTCATTAGATTAACACTAAGAAGTCAATATTGTAATATATTTGTGGCTCTCAGAAAACCTACAATAATTTCAGTTATAACCAATTTACAAAACAATCTTGGCAAGAGGTTGGTTTGCATACTTCTGAGAGATTCAAAGCTGGGTACTACCTTTATGGTATGAATTTGTACTAGGCTTGATGAGAATTTTTTTTGAACGTGTACATCAGAATTGCTTGAAGAACAGTTGAGTCTTTTGTTTATTCTTTCCTTTGTTTGAAAAAGCATATGAACTTATCGAATACTTGCTTTATCATTGAATCCAGATTGAGAAGTGAGAAAATAAATTGGTGTAGGGAAAGGGAGGAAGGGAGGGAGCCTACCTAAAGGAAATAGTCCAGATCATCCTTGGCTAATGTGTATTGGAATTGTAGCTTTATAGATTAGATTAATTTTAGTGAAAAGTTGACATTTTATAATATTAGGTCTATTGTAGTATTCTCTCCATTCATTCAAAGTATCTCCTTTTCATTACTAAAGTTTTGTAGGTTTCTTTCTTAATAATTCTGCATAGCAATTACTGTTTATTCCTAAGCACTTTTTGTTTCTGCTGTGAGTTTCTACTATCCTAACCAGTTTCCCAGCTTTCAGAAAGTTCTTCCCACATCCACACCTGCAAATTCACTCTCCTTTTAGGTTGACTGAAGAGGTGTAAAAATTATTTTCATCTTTCTATGAGATAAATTATTCATTTTTTTGTTATAATTTTATCTTTAAAATTTTAACATGCTTACTTAACAATGTCTAAAGTTTATCAATACTTCTACCCTTCTAAACAGTTTTAAAAAGTTAAACTGCTTAAAACTGATCACTCCATTTCCATCTTGATGTTGTTGCCAATACTTTGTTTCACTTTGTTTTATTACCAGACATTAGTAATTACTAGTTATTTCTAAATATTCACTGTTGTCTACATTTACCTGCACAAGAACAAATTTATTTATTCATCATATTTTCTTGCATCTCAGTTCTTCCTTTTGGAATATATTTCCTTTTTCCTGAAGTTCCTAGATAGAGTATGCTCTTGGTAGATTTTGTCCCAAAATGTTTTTATGTTGTCCTTGCTCTTTAATAATAATTCAGCTGGATATAAAGTTACAAATTGACAAGAAATTTGAAAATTGATTCCATTGCCGTCTGCTTTCTATCAATGCTTTGAAAAAGTCTACTCTTAGTTTGATTATTGTTCTTTTTTAGACAACTTTACTTTTTTCTCTGGTAGCTTTTTGCGTCTTCTCTTTTTCTTCTACTCTCTACAGTGTCTCAGCAATATGTTTTGTTATAGATTTATTTTGTTAATTCTACCTTGTAGTTATGCTTCTTGAAACAGGGTTTATATATTTCATCCGTTCTGGAAAGCACTCATTTTTCCCATTCTCTGTCTCTTTCTGGAACTTCCAGTATAAGTATATGAGGAACCTTTTCATTCAATCTTCCATGTCTCTTAATCCATTTTGTAGTTTTTCTTCATATCTTGGACAACATTCTGGGTAATTTCTTTAAATCTATCTCCTACCTACTTCATTAACTTTTTCTTTAGCTGAATCTATTTTTTCTGTTCAGCAGAAAAACTCCACTGAGTTTTTTTTAAAAAGACGTATTTAATCAACATCAAGATCAGACTCTTACATTTAGCGATCAACAACATGTGTACAAAAATAAGGATATTATAAAACTTTTGTTGTAATGCTTCATACTTTCCACAGAACAAAACCTAAAATACCTGTTATATAGCTAGTCACAAATACTATCCTTACGGTTTTTTGCTCATAGGAGTATGTTCTAAAGCATCTCTTTATGTAGGATGTAGATCCTGCCACTGCAGTTGGCTGAGTTCATAAACCTGTTGTAACCTGTAGCTTTCTTGTTATTTTTCAGGCTTTCCTCTTTCGCTAAGCACTTTTTCTTGGCAGTAATTCAAATCTTCTGCCACTGCTATAGCTTCTGCTGATGCTAAAACAACCATAACCACCTTGCTTTTGTGGTTTGGCAAAGTATTGGCTCTCCTGGTATAAGAACTGGAGCTTGTGCTCTACAGTCTCCTTCCTTTATGGGTCCAGAATTTGAAGATTATTGAAATTGCCATTGTACACTGTAGCTTCCACTATCTCCAAATTGCTTCCATCATTACCAATACCATTATAACTATCCCCACTGCCATCATATCCACCACCATCATGGCTGCCACCAAAGCTGTCACAACCTTTGTAGTTTCCTCCATAATTAAAGTTACCATTCCCTCTAAAATAACCTCCACAATGACTGCTGAAGTTTTCAGAACCACTTTGACTTAGATAAGGCACTTACAGTCTCTTGCTTAGCCAGGGATTTCCCTACTTCACAGTTATAACCATTCACAGTGTGTTGTTTCCGAATGACAATCTTATGAACTTATGGTCACCAAAGTTTACAGAAGCAAAGACTCTCCTCTCATCACTGCCTCAGTCTGTAATGATTTCACTTCAATCCTCCTATACTGCTATGTATTATCTATTATGAGAATGATAGAAGCAGTTGCCTGTGTAAGGAAATATTCAGTGGCTGCTTCTGTAGAGCAGGGGTTGATTTTTTTAAATGAAGATTGGGATAAGGGGATGGAACTTAGGCTTAGCCTATAGTTCCATCAATTTTATTGTCCCTAGGAGGTTTACCTCCATTAACAGGATTTCTGCCTAC
The DNA here is from genome assembly GCF_003255815.1 of Theropithecus gelada. Lineage (NCBI taxonomy): Eukaryota > Metazoa > Chordata > Mammalia > Primates > Cercopithecidae > Theropithecus > Theropithecus gelada. The sequence goes on from NC_037670.1 coordinate 141,559,681, forward strand.
ATGAGTCATTATTCAAGAACTTACAAAAAAAGGCCATCTTATTTCCCCAACCATTATAGCTATTATAACCCTACTCAACCTATACTTTTAGGTATGCTTAATTTACTCTGCCTCAGTGACAATATTTCCCACATCCAATGACATAACAATAAAATGACAGTTTGAAAACACAAAGCCCACATTATTCCTCCCCTCACTTATCTCTTCTACCCTCCTTTTACCCGTTTCCCCATTAACACTATCTATGATCTAGAAATTTAGGTTAAACAAGACCAATGGCCTTCAAAGCCATTTAACATCACCCGTCCAATGAATCCCCCCAACGAAAAAAGCTTTATGTTTCTATATTAATTATCCTACAGATTTTTTAAATTATAGCATTCACAACCACAGAACTAATCATATTTTATATTCTCTTTGAAGCTACACTTATCCCTATGCTAATCTTTATTACCTGCTGAGGTAACCAACCAGAACACCTCAATGCAAGCTCATATTTTCTATTTTATACACTAGTAGGGTCTCTCCCCTTATTATACTTATTTATACCCAATTACCTTAGGTTCACTAAATATGATAATAATGACATTCACCACCCAGGAACTATTAGTCTCCTGATCCAATAATCTCATATGACTAGCATGTATCATAGCTTTTATAGTAAAAATACCCCTATATGGACTTCACTTATGACTCCCTAAAGCTCACATGGAAGCCCCCATTGCCAGCTCAATAGTACTTGCAGCAGTACTCCTAAAATTAGGCAGCTACGGTATAGTATGGCTCACCCTCACCCTTTAGCATTGACTTAACGGCAGAATATTATGCTTTGTTGTTTGGACTTATGTAGTACAGGAATAACTTCTAGAATGAGCATGGAGAATAGTAGGGCCAGTATACCTCCTAGTTTATTAGGAATGGATCATAAGATTGCATAATCTTCCTATACTATTCAGAATAATCTCTTATATGTTGTTCTTCAATGTCTTCCTTAATGCCACAAAGATCTTTTTCATAGGTAACTGGGCACCTGGTCTTTGGTAAAATGTTTAAAAAATATCCCTCTTTGATTTCACAACTCTTCCACCTTGTGTGGACTTCCATCCATGACTGAATCTGCTTGCACCACGGTGGCATATATGACAAACCTAAAGATTCTGGAGTGCTTAGTGTGTGCATCTTTCATTACCACACAATCTGTGTGCATTTCCCATTACTGAAAATGGCTCTTCCATCTCTTATGATTATTTTAATAAAGAGCTTCTGCAGTTCTTTGGGCTCTTTGGGACACTGACTAAGACATGACTGCAACAGGAGGTGACTACTGTGTTTCCTCTGTTGTGGCCACAGGCAGAAAATCACAGAGTTTTTCATATCAGTGGTTATATTTTTAATTTCTGGGTATTTCCTTCCTTCCCTCTTTCCCTCCTTCCCTTCCTTTTTTTTTTTTTTTTTCCAAGGTCTCGCTTTGTCACCCAGGCTGGAGTGTAGTAATGCAAACATAGCTCACTGCAGCCTTGACCTCCAGGGCTCAAGCAGTCCTTCTGCCTCAGCCCCCTCAAGGAGCTGGGACTACAGGTGCATGCCAAAACACCTGGCTGTTTTTTGTACTTTTTTATAGAAATGGGGTTTTGCCATGTTGCCCAGGTTGGTCTTGAACTCTTGAGCTCAAGTGATCTGCCTGTCTCAGCTTCCCAAAGTGTTGGGATTACAAGCGTGAGCCACCACACCTGGCCCTGGGTGTTCTCTTTCAAACATCTTTTAGCTTAACCTTCCTCCCTTCCTTTCCTTCCTTTCCTTCCTTTCCTTCCTTTCCTTCCTTTCCTTCCTTCCTTCCTTGGCTGAATCTTGCTCTGTTGCCCAGGCTGGAGTGCAGTGGCGTGATCTCGGCTCACTACAACCTCCACCTTCCGAGTTCAAGCAATTCTCCTGCCTCAGCCCGGCTAATTTTTGTATTTTTGTTAATTCAACCTGAGTAATCAAGCATTAGGCAGGGGCTTGGAGAAAACTCTTAAATTATGATTCATACCATGTCTAAGTTGATACATAATATTTTAGAACCATCATCAATTGTGGATGGACTCTCTACATGACAGAGAAAGAACATTTCTTGTGACTAGAAGTCTCAGATTTTCTGCAAGAATCTAAAAACTATTTTATTTTATTTTTTGAGACTGAGTTTCACTCTTGTCACCCAGGCCAGAGTAGAATGGTGCCATCTTGGCTCACTGCAACCTCTGCCTCCTGGGTTCAAAAGATTCTCTTGCCTCAGCCTCTTGAGTAGCTGGGATTGCAGTGGCTTGCTACGATGCCCAGCTAATTTTTGTATTTTTAGTAGAGACGCTGTTTCACCATGTTGGCCAGGCTGGTCTTGAACTTCTGACCTCAGGGGATCTGCCCACTTCAGCCTCCCAAAGTGCTGGGATTACAGGTGTGAACCACTACACCCGGCCAATCTTTTTTCTCTAAATATTATGTACCTTATTTATGTATTCTTCATTTTTAATTTTCTTTTATTGTTCTAAACAGTTTTATTTATATAATCTGTCTGTAATAATTTTATTATCTGATATTCTTGGGAGTCTAAGTCTATGATTTGTTTGTTCTGTGACTCTTGATCATGGTGGCTTATTTTGTGGTGTGTTTTGTAATTTTGAATTATGAACTCAGGTTTGGTGAAATTTTTATCTGTGGGTATCCCCTTTAGCCTGGTTAAAAATATGAGCTTCAAGGAGGTTTTGCCTTTGCATCTGCTCAATCCAGAAAGTTTTTAAAGGTTGATTTCTTGACTAAACAATTCCTGGCATATACAAATTATGTAAATTCTAACATAAGAATAGGGTGAGAAGAGGATGTCAGCTGTAAATGGTCAGAGGATACATTTTCTCTACTACAATTCTATTTTACAACAGACTAGTTCGTTGCTGATTCCCTGTGGTTGTGGTCAGATTTTTCCTTTATTAAATACATAGCTCTTTGAAGAGTCTGACTGTAACCTTATTTCCTACATCATCGTGGTCTTCAAAACCCAAACATCTAAACAGAAACATTAGTAAACTTCTACTGGGGTACCGAATCGGGTTTTCAGCTTTCCTCTTCATTTTGGTCTTTGGAGCTTTCCTATATTAGAGACCGAAGGTTGGGAGAGTTCACTTATACATTTCAAAAGATGTTTATTTTACTTTATGCAAAATTTCTGGGCATTTGTAGCTGGGGGCTTTTTTGAGAAATATTTGGTTTGCCATATTACCAGAAATATTTATGTCTCATTTATTTCATTTATCTTATTCTATGGTGTTTCCCAAACACTAGGGAAAAATGTTTGGCAGATTGTAAATTGTACCAGATATTTGTTAAATAAATAATTGTTGAATTAAGGAATAAAGCTAAATAACATCCATGTATTTTAGAAGAAATGTTCAGAAGATAGATTCTTAACTCCAGGCAGCAGCAGTAAGGATGGGAATTTTCAGCACTGTTCAAAGACAATGAAAGAAAATGATATTTGGAGATGAGTTGTTCCCTGTCATGGGTGTTAATATATTCTACCTAGGGGTCTGACTCTGCTATAGTTGCTATTAGGAAAAAGGCTTACATGTCCAAGGAATAGAAAAATTTCCTTTGGCCATCATCTCACTCTATTTATTGCTCCAAAAGAATGAATCATTTGACTACAGTAAAAGTTGATTAACAAAAAAGAAAGAATCAAATTCTAGGCAGGATTAAACTCCCTAGATTTTATTTACTTATTTAAATCACCACCTTCTTCATGATCTCACATTTCTTAACAGCTTTCTCACAGATTAAAATGCATATCTGGGGGCAGTTTTTTTCCCTATCATGAATAAACATGAGTGTAAATCTATTCCATACACTTTTAGAATAATTATAATAAAATGTCTCCACCCTCTCCCCGACCCCTTGTTTAAGATTTCATTTATACAAAGATTCCCTCATTTGCCTTCACTCTTCAAATATTTATGTGAGGACTTGTCTTTGGTTCCCCTACTTTCTGAACAGATTTCCCTTTTATTAATTTGACCACCATCAGAAACAACCCCAATCACAAGTTTGGACTAAGTGACCAGTCAATTGGAGGTCAGTGCTGGGAACCTATGTTCATCCCTACTGGACTATTTCTAGATAACAAGGTGTATTAGTCTGTTTCCACACTGCTGATAAAGACATACCCGAGATTGGGTAATTTATAAAGGAAAAGAGGTTTAATGGACTTACAGTTCCACATGGCTGGGCCTCACAATCATGGTGGAAGGCAAAAGGCACATCTTACATGGTGGCAGGCAAGAGAGAATGAAAACCAAGTGAAGAGGGAAACCCCTTATAAAACCATCAGATCTCATGAGACTTATTCACTACCACAAGAACAGTATGGGGGAACCGCCCCCATGATTCAATTATCTCCCACAGGGTCCCTCCCACAACATGTGGGAATTATGGGGGCTACAATTCAAGATGAGATTTGGGTGAGGACCTTTTGTTTCTAGAAGCATTATCCAATAATCCTGTATTATAAAAATCTTCCCAGTTTGCCTTATGAAGAGAAAGAACACCCATACTTCATGTTAAAGGAGGCAAAAATCTTATTGTTAATAGATGCCAATATCATATTTATATGTACTTTTTGCCTTTAAAATATTTTAAAATACATCATTACATTTGAAAGTAATTCTGGAAAATATTTCTTAGATATTGTTGCTAAGAAAATTCTTCCTTCTTCAATGAGAGGGCAAGTTTATTATGAAAAGTATTTTTTAATTATTGACATGTTAACTAGACCTGAGTAATCAAGTATTAGGCAGAGGCTTGGAGAAAACTCTTAAATTATGATTCATACCATGCCTAAATTGATACATAATATTTTAGAACCATCATCAACTGTGGATTTTCTACATGACAGAGGAAGCAGATTTCTCATGACCAGAAATCTCAGATTTTCTGCAAGAATCTAAAAACTATTTTATTTTATTTTTTAAGACTGAGTTTCACTCTTGTCACCTAGGCTGGAGTGGAATGGTGCCATCTTGGCTCACTGCAACATCTGCCTCCCGGGTTCAAGTGATTCTCTTGCCTCAGCCTCTCGAATAGCTGGGATTGCAGGTGCCTGCTATCATGCCCAGCTTATTTTTGTATTTTTAGTAGAGACAGGGTTTCACCGTGTTGGCCAGGCTGGTCTTGAACTCCTGACCTCGGGTTATCCGCCCACCTCAGCAGTGCTGGGATTACAGGCATGAGCCACTGTGCCTAGCCTATTTTATTTTAAGGAAAAGTGCCTGTTGTGTATAATTCAAAGTCACTTTCTGGTAGAGTTTTGTTCCATATGTACCTACATATGATTTACTATCTAAATTTCATATAAATTAAATAAAAATCATAGAAATATTTTGGCCATCCATGTATCCTCATTTTTGCTTAGCGAATATGATCATTGAACTGGTCGTTTTCAGTAGCCAGTTGGACGAATGCTCATTGAGTTCTAATCACAGGAAGCCTCTGTTATTCTAGAAAGGACACTGGAGTGAGAGAAGACAAATACTTGAGTCCAGTCTGTGCCTCTTATACGCTTATAAGTCTTTCATGACCTGGAGCAAATTACCATATCTGAAACTTGCCTCATCTCAAAAATGGGGATAATCATATCCATATCTAAGGGTGGTTCTAAGCACCAAATCCAATCCAAGTACTTTACAAAGTGCTTGTCAGGCAAAAGGAAAAGTGTTCAGTGTCAGTCCTTCCAGAAGGCTCTGAGCAAGTGTATGTCTGTCTTAGTCACGATTACATTTCCAGTAGGTAGCACAGTGATTGACTCATAGGAGATGCTCAATACAGCCTTACTGAATGAATAATAACTGTTCTTCCCTGAAGATGATTCAGAGTGTCTTGCTCATATCACAGTTCGAATCATGAAGTTTCTTTTGTTTTCCCATGAATAACATCTGGAGGTTGGAATAAATAACCTGCAAATTTCCTTCCAAATATGACATTCTGTGATGCCAGGAATTTTCACTCTCAGGGTCCCGAAGTGTCATGTAACCTCACTGCTCTGTTGAAGTCCCATATCCATATGACAGAACAATAATAATTTTCAGAAACTATTTAATTATCTGTCTACAATATGTAGGCCAGAGGAATCATCTTGACTTGCTCATTCCGTTGGTTCAGAAAAATTTAAAGAAATTTGCCAATGAATGGTTAATAGCCAAAGAAAATATTCAAATTCATTTGTCTGTATAGACAGTCTACTGAGTAATTCTTACTCCAGTTACTAAATCCTGTAGAAGAGGAAAATTTCTCATCTGTGAATCATGATTCTAATAAAATCTCCAAGGGCTGGTGTAAATACTTTTAAAAACACAAGTGCTTATTATTTCATGAGAGTTGCTGAGAAGATAAGGCATTGTTTATAGTTACAGCAATATATAGGAAAGTTAAACCCGTACTCCCTTCTTCTTCTAGTCGTACTTTTAGGCTGGGAATATTTGTCTTGATTAAGCACGATTCCAAAATGACAATTCAGGGTTCAAGGCCTTTCACAAAGTTTCATTACCATTGGAGAATAATGATCCAGATGCCAAAGATTATGTGGGTGAGTAGACTTTTGGAGACACCGATTCATATTTTGTTTTCTGTTTTTCCTGCTATTTCTTTGGCTGGTGGGCGACCTCCACTTGTAACCTGAAGCACCTAAACATTTACAGATGGGTTTGCGACGCTCCCCAGCCCCTGCTGAAGCCACCAGTGTGAGCAGTCCAGCTGAGTGAATCCTGGTTGCATCTTCATCATTTAATGATTTGAACTGGGTTTACGGGCAGTAATGTGATTCCTCTCGTCTGTGGAACTTAGGAAAGCCTACGATGCTATTAAAAGAGGACTAGGTGAACTGCCTGGGGAAATCCAGGGCCTGTGATTCAATTTCAGGGGCTTTCACGGGGTCAGTCACTACCCGGAAATTGCAAAATCAATTTAAGGGTCCAAAAATAGTCTATATGTTAAATTGATCGTGTTGATCAGATTTTAATTGTGCTCTTATCTAGAACTAGATAATACCATGAAGGAACAGATCACAAGCTATTTGTTCATCCAAGCGGTTCTTGTCTGATCGTTGCTTCATTGGGCAGCATAAAATATAAATTCAGTTTTGCCCATGAATTGTCATGGCAAAGACAAGCTTTCTGATTACTTCTGTCAGTCAGTTGTCAACTGCCCCAAATTCTCCAGCCAGCTGGGGTTACCTTTCTTTTTTCCTTTGAGACAGAGTCTCCCCCAGTTGCCCAGGCTGGAGTGAAGTGGTGCAATCTCGGCTCACTGCAACCTCTGCCTCCCGGGTTCAAATGATTCTTCTGTCTCAGCCTCCCGAGTAGCTGGGATTATAGGCATGTGTCACACATCCCGTTAATTTTTGTATTTTTAGCAGAGACAGGATTTCACCATCTTGGCCAGGCTAGTCTCAAACTTCTGACACCAAGTGATCTGCCTGCCCTGTCCTCTCAAAGTGCTGGGATTACAGGCACGAGCCACTGCGCCCACCTAGGGTTACCCTTCTTCTTGTCCACCACCCAGACTGTTTTTTTTTTCTTCTGCACTCTACTTCATTTTCCCTCCAGCATGTGCTGCCCTTTCCCACCCTTTACTGGCACACGTTAGACAGTATTTCAGTTTGTTCTCTGCTAAAATACCAGCTGGACCACGCCAGGGGACATGTGGTGGGGCAACTGGCAGTGAGGAGGGGGGTTTCAATGAACAAACTGCAAATGAGACCCATCTGACCTTAAACTTGAAATTCTCTCTCTTCACTTGAAACCCAGATTTTCTTCATTTCGCAGGGTCTCCTCCTTATTATTACTCTCCCTGCTGACTATCTTGAGAAACTCAAATGTGTTCAATTATTTGCTGCAGAGGTCTGATGTTCTCACTCCTCCACCTTTCCGGGCATATGTATCTTGGGGATTTGGGGTTTTCTGTTTTTGTTTTTCCCACTGAGAGTATTGTGAAACTGAAGAATTCCTAAGAACTCTGCCTCCAGCTTCTAAAACCACATTATTGTTTCTCCTTGTTACCCTTCCATCCTTTGTCTGATTCCTCTCAGTTAATGCCCATCCTAGAAACCCAGGAGCCTCACACTTGCACAGACTCCAGGGACACACAGTGCAGGCCTACAGGAGCTTCCAGTCAAGTCTTAGCCTTTCTTATTCTGCCCCGTGATGCTGAGGGGTTTCACAACTACCCCTTTTCCTAAAGATTCCTTCTAGCAAGCCTGATACATTAATACTAAGAAGCCATCTCATTCAACTAATGTTCCCGATGAGGTGTTTCTAACTGAAAGTGGCTTGCATTTGAATAGAGGGCTTAACCCAAAGTGTTAGACCAGTGGTTCTCAACTGGGAACAATTTCCCTCTCACCCCTCCCTCCTTCCCTGGGGAACATTGGGCAATGTCTGGAGACATTTTTCGTTGTCACAGCAGAGAGTCAAGGGAGTTACTTCTGGCATATAGTGGCTGGGAAGAGACTAGGGTTGCTTCTAAACATCCTACAATGTGTAGGACAGCCCTCTTACACAAGAAGTTAGAAAACAGGAAAATTTCATTGACAATTTCAGGGCAAAATATTTGGGGGAGATGGCCTTTGAAAAAAACACACAGACACATGAATCACCACCCCTTTTTATTTTAATTTTTTAAGATATAGGGTCTTGCTGTATTGCCCAGGCTTGAGAGAAGTGGCACCATCATAGCTCTCTGTAGCCTCAAATCCCTGGGCTCAAGCCATCCTCCCACCTCAGCCTCCTAAGTAGCTAGACCTATAGGTGTGTGCCATCACACCCAGCTTATTTTATTTTATTTTATTATTTATTTTGTAGAGAAGGGGGTCTTGCTATTTTGCCCAGGCTGGTCTTAAACTCCTGGCCTTAAGTGATCCTCCTCCTTTGGTCTCCTAAAGTGCTAGCATTACAGGCATGAGCCACCACACCCAGCCGGTCTCTCTTTTTCAGATCATCTAAGTAGGTGCAGGAGTTTCTAGATGGGTGGATGGAATCCTAGAGGGACAGTGTGCAGTCTAACCACAGGGCTGCAATGTGGTGCTTGAAGTGTAGAACACATGCCTTGGTCAGCCAGGTCGCCCTAAAACACAGCTCATCCAGGAGGAAAAAGTGGGGAGGGTGGACTTCCTTTTCCAGAGGAGAGTTTATTCCCATTTTCTCAGCTTTTACTGCTTGATGGAAGTAGCCCCCAAAATCAGGATGCACAGATTTCAGTAACTGGGCAAGGGATTCTGCATGTTTCTCACCAAGCAGAGAAAATGCTGTTTCAGCCCAGAGTCAGCACTTACAGGGAATGCAATAATTTGAGAAGTTGATGGGGGTGAGTTAGCTGCTAGGGAAAGACACCGAATTTATAAACACTGACAAAACATGCTAACATTGAGAGAGGGCAAGCACTCAGATTGGTGCACACAGGAAAACACAGGGTGAAAATGTGGCATCATTTCTCAATTTTTAACCTAAGCCTCACCCATCAACTCACAAGAATAGCTACTGAGGCAAGTCAATTGCCTTCCTGAACATCTTTACAAACTTGAAAGATGCCTCTTGATTGAGTTGTTTGAAGTATGGTCCTGAGAAAAGACAAGGGAATAGTTCCCATAACCTGCAGGGACTTCTTTTCACCAGAGGGTTTGGCAAGACTACCATGAGTTTAAAATAACAGAGTTAACACTGAAAATTCACTTTATTATGTTTTGACTTCACAGAAAACGTAGACTTGTAAATAACAATAGTTCTTTGTAACAATCTGCATGACACTTTTATTAGCTGGTGGAAGTGGGAGGTTTGGTTAAACAGGAATCCATGTGAATATCGGGGGGAAGAAAGCTAGAGCTGGAACAACGATGATTTAGAAAAATAATAATCATGTTGGGTTTTGCAAATCACCTGTCACCTTGCTGATCCCCAGAAAAATGTAAAGAACATTCTCATGGATGAGTGAAAATCTTCTCTGCCTAGGTAAGGAGAAGGTCAAAAGACGCACAGCTTAGCTGTCAGTTCGCACCCGCGGATTGCTTTTCAGAGGCTCAGTGTGGACTTGACAAAAGCTATTTACCAGCTTTGGAACTGGCAAGGTTTATTTGTTGAGTACAACTCTTGCTCTTAAGATAAGGAAACCCATGCTGAAGTACAGTAAATAGACACAAAAGAATGGTTCTGGTCCATTGGACACCCCTCTGAGCCTTTATTCTGAGAGTCGGCAAGAGGAGAGATGAATGTTTTTCAGCTGAGCGAGACAACAGCCCCGGGCCAGCTTTTAATAACCGAGAAGTAATAACAATACCCCGGCCTGAACAAGCCGGCCAGGAGAGCACATGCACGGTCATGTTGTCCCTTCTGAGACACCCCTGCTTTAGGTCTGTTAGAGTTGATGTGAGGTTCCTTCATAAATTAATATGGCCTAGAAACGTCGATGTGAAACTGGATTTTCTGACTTTAAAGCTACCTTCTTTGAAAAAGAAATGTAATGCCTGATTTTTTTTTCAGACTTTGTAATAATTCTAGTTAAAAAACAATACAGTTGTGACCATTTCAAAACACCTCTTGAAATTAATATTGGCTGCCTGGAACAGAGCTACACAATAGGTGTGGACAATCTGAGCCATGGCCTGGGTCCCTGAGCCCGGTGGGCCTCACGATGGCTCAGGAAGTAGGTGCTCAATGTAGGGACAGGGAAGTGGCAGCAGGAAGAAGGGTGGGGATTACCAACAAAAAGCAGAAAAAGCCACTGGCCCCCACCCCCCATTTTTTTTAAGAGACATAATCTCACTGTGTCACCAAGGCTGGTGTGCAGTGGCACCATCTCCGCTCACTGCAACCTCCGCCTCCCAGGTTCAAGTGATTCTCCTGCCTCAGCCTCCTGAGTAGCTGGGATTACACCACCACCATGCCTGGCTAACTTTTGTATTTTTAGTAGAGATGGGGTTTCACCTTGTTGGCCAGGCTGGTCTCAAACTCCTGACCTCAAGTGATCCACCCACCTTGGCCTCCCAAAGTGCTGGGGTTATAGGCATGAGCCACTGTGCCCGGCCTGGAAAAAGCCACTGCTCTTGATCACCAAGCTTGGCCAGTCACCTGGCAAAAGTTACCAGGTTCTTTCCCTCTCACGTCCCCTCCTATCATCTGGCCCCACCCAGATGCTACATGATAGATCCCTCTTTTCAGATGTTTATTTCAATCTGGTGACACCTGGAGAAGGGAGAGCAGATAGCATTCTGGGGTGCCCTATGCCTCTCCTGCTTCCATTCTGAGGCATCTTTAGTCCAGTAACATGCCAGAGCTCTCCCTCATCCCTGAGGGACACAGAGCCAGAGCTTAGTGTGGTCGTGGCACTGGGGACTAGTGTGCTTGAGCTTAAGTCACTTGAGTGGATAAATCATCTCTTAAGGCAGAGGATTAACTCTTCCAGGCCTTGGGGGGCTACCCAAGATGCTGAAACTGAATGCTCATTGACAAAGTATGTTCCAAGAATACAGACAAATATCAGTCAGCACCATGAACCAACTTAACAGAACCAAATCTGTCAAAGAAAACAACTTATATGCTCAGTCTCAGGGTCATGTGCAGATTATATCTTTATTGTAGAAAACTCCAGTGAACTAGTCTATGTCTTATTGTGGGCACTTTTTCAGATATTGTAGAAAATTAATGGACATTATCTTGGACCTAGAAAACTTTAATTTATAATAAGATTTTCATAAGGAGGGAATTTGTAAGGGGATTTCCCAATTATTTTGTTTTGGCTAATTTGTGCCATACAATTCCCCTTAAAAGCCTCAGATAATTCAGAGTTTCAGTGTATTTCAGGTTCCTGGAATACTGATCCTCTACCAAGCTCAAAGGCAAAGGAGTTCTAAAATTACCTTCATTTGTTTTGTAATTTTTTTCCCAAACAATAGACATTTCCTCTTTCAAAAGTAAAAACTGATAGCAGTATTTCATTCTTTCATTTTTCCCTCCTCAGTGGCAGGACCCACCACCACTTGCGATGGTTGCCATTGTCTCCCTTATGGATTAGGACAATTTATGTAGGTTTCTACGTGGATATGCCTCGTCCCCTTGCTACTTACCAGGAGGCATATATCTCAGCATAAAAAGAATGTCACATCTAAACATCCCAGGCATAAAAAAAAAAAAAAAAAAACCCAGCAAACACCCCATTGCAAGCTAAAATTATTTAAAATCCACTGAGTTAATTCTGGGAGAAACTAGTTTCATTTAATGGATGAAGTCCTACACTATCTCAGACACTCAGAGTGTGGTCCTATTTGTGATGGAGCATTGAGCAATACCTGATATGTGCACTGATCCCTTCACCTCTCTTGGTCTCAATTTCCCCAAACTGAAGGAAGCTGAGATGTCTCCTAAGATCCTTTCCAATTTGAAACACAGCCTGGATTGATGATTTCACAGTTCATCTAGCAGGAGGAAGGGCTGACGGCTGTGGGGCCCCCATGAAAGTACCTTTGCACTGTCATGAAGGAATTCACACCAACCTTCAGTGTAACTGAAGACTGAGCAGCTGCCCATGTGCCTGGCCTTCTTCACACCAAGTTCAGAGCAGCTACTGTCATTCTACTGCTCCCAACATCTGAATCCATAGGATAAAAGGAGGAAAGAGTCACTTTGGAAAAGTTAGAGAACAAGTTAGGGGTTTGGGAGTGAGGGAAAGGGGATGAATTATGTCATTTTTAAGAGGGCTGGAGGCAAATGTCAACTATGACAAAGTACTCCAGTAGGTTGTTTTCTACGAGTCTCAGTCTAAATGACCTTACTGTCCCGTATTAAAGAATGAGGAAGCACCAACAATTTGATACCAGATGCATGTAATGAAATATGCTGTTAATGTAGCACTGTAAGGAAATCATATACAGAATAAGAACCAAATTTTTCAAGAAGACGGGAAGTAGTTATTTCACCTTTCTTTCATTTAATATTAAAAAATGGTGCAGGCAGCCCCTCCATTTTCCCTGAATGTCATCTTTTGGCTGATGGCAGGAGCCAACCACTATTTGCATACTGATGCTCCCATAATTACAGTTGAGTCCCTTAAACATAGTCTCCAAGTTACGATTTGTTTGCAATATAATATGGCAGGGTTACCAACTTTATAAGCAATGCTATGTGTCATTTGCTTTAGGCTACAGTATCACATCATCTTGTAAGCATCAAATAAATACAATTAAATATGACAGGTCTTTAAACTGGGCTTGAAGGGTGATGGGCATTAGCAGACGGTGGACGTGGCCGACTTCTTTCAGGCATCTGCTTCATGTAAGGCTGCCCCAGGCGTGAGTTAGCTCTGGAAACCTCTCTGTCAGCATGTTAGTTCACCAATCTTGTATCCCCAAAATTTTCATCCTTAAAGTCATTTCAGTTATGAGATTCCATGGCTCACACGCATAACACCAGATAGGAATTTTATTCTCCCTTTTTTTTTTTTTTGATCTGTACAGATACATTTCTGATATTCCATCCACTGAATTATTTTCCACCATATTGACCCAATAGTTACAGAATATTGCCAGACCATTCCTCTTCCTCATAATCCCCTTCAGGTTCTAAGTGAGAAGGAAGTCTCATTCCCTAAAGATTTTTTATATCAAGGGGACAGCAATGCAAAGCAATCCCTTTCTGAGGCTTTTGCTCTTACAAAGATACAACACACCACAGTACCAAAGCACACACGTCCCCACCTCGTTACATCAGATTTTAATATGGCAATAAATGCCTTGAAAAATACACATTTGAAACTTAAAAGTGTATTGAAAGCCATTCTTCTCCAGGCAATTACCAATTACCCCTAGGGGTGGTAGCTGTAAAATCACTTGATCAGACAAAAGTCTTGGTCTTTTCAAAAATTAAAGTTAAGTCAGGGGCAGTTGATTCTGCTTTCTTTACTGTTCCCATCAGAGAGAAGTATGGAATTTCTTAATTGGGACCATTTGTGGGAAGACATTGAGAAAGCTCCTTTGAGGCACTCTTTTTTCTGCCTGGCCAACTGCTCTAGAAAGAAGAAAAGTTGAGGTGGGTGGAGACAGTGGTCTGGGCCCACCACCCTCCGGGTTGAACAGCCTGTCGCGCTATTTCCAAAGAGAACTCACCAGGAAGGGAGATGACCCCAGAACGCCGGGAGATGGATAGAATAGGGTAGGCTTTAGGTGCAGCATGTGGCCCCCCATCCTGGGGCCCCCAGAGAGGAAGAGGGGCTTCTGTTGAGACAAAGGCCACATGCCTTAGGAAATATCCCCCCAGAAAGAACCTGAAGGTCCAGGGTTCTTGCAGATCCAATGTAGTCCTTGCAGAAGGGAAGGTGGATGGTGACATCTGCTGGGGTCATGTGGGGGTTGTCCAGTCAGCGTTCTTGGGGGCCTTGCATGTGTGCACATCCAGGGCCTCCAGGCAGTCCTGACAGCGCACGGCGCAGCACCAGTGGAACTTACACCCACACTTGGTCATCCGGGTGACATGGGAGGTGTCGTAGCCTCTCCCACAGCACATGACTTCGCAGCTGTCCATGCCCCGGGAAGTCAGGTTGCACACACGGCCTGCTGTACCCAGGGAGCCTGGAAGACAAGCCAGGGAGTGTTACTGAAAAGGTCTGGGTGGACTCCAATATGCCTCCGGAGGAGGAGTCATGAGGTCCATCCGCTAGGACAGAGCCCTGGCCCGCTCTCCCTACAGCCTGGGGCTGTTATACCCATTCTGTGGGCCCATGCCACGTGTGCCAGTCCCATTATGCCAGCTGCAGGAGTACAGTGGTGCTGAGAGGGCCGAGTCCCGAAAAGGTGAACATGAAACTTTGGATTTCCTTGGACACCCTGAATCCAGCTCTCCCACTTCTGAGTTGGATAAACTTTGCAGATTATCCTTACCCAGCCTTGAATTTGAGGATCCTTGATCAAGCAGAGCCAGATCAAAATAAAAGAAGGATCTATCCTGGCTCCCTCTCCCTACATCAAACCACATTAAGGAAGCAGTGACCAAGGTTAGCTCTCTTGAAATTTGTCAGGGCATGGAGCCCTCAAAGGGAGGCAGTGTTATCTCCCTAGACCTGATTACACTGGCTTATTAGAAACAGAATAGAACTCTGGTTCTGAAGGGGAGAAATGGGCATCTTTTGTGAGACCCCGAGGAGGGAGAAAGGCCTCACCAGGTTTATCATATTAACTGTCTCTCCTGCTTAGTCTGGCAGGACATATAGATGTGTGTGAGGTCCTGGGTGAAGCCAGGATTCCAGGCCTTCAATAAACAAAACTGGCATAGAAAATCTGCTAGGAATTACCAATGGAACATTGTCTTAGTTAATCATGGTGACGTTTGCTAAATGGCAATCCATATTTAGGTATTTGTTTATGAAAAATAATTTTAAAGCTAGAAAGCCTATTCATTTACTCTACTCTTGGGGACGCACTCAGAATTCTTTTATAAGCACATTATCAGTCAACAGAACGAAGTGTAGTAGACATTTTGGGAGAGTGCTGGGCTTACCATGATCCTTTCTACTTCCTCCCCCACAGAGATGGGCACCTGGCAGCCATGTTGTATAACGTCACCCTGCTCACTGGTGACCAATAATTGGACCAGGGGCAATCACCTGACTTGTGCTGGGCCAATCAGGTAAATTCCCTGAAGATTTGTGATTTTGACAGAGATGGTCACTATTGCCACTTAAAAACTCAGTTGCTGTTGGCAGCTGTACACCATGGTGAGGTCTGTGGACTTGAGGAGGTCCACAGAAAAATAGAAATGAAGCAAATGTACAGTGACAGTGAAGACAAGACATGGGAAGAAATGCTGCCCAGATCCTGAACTATTTTCTAGTTCTGCTTCCATTTCTCCCTGAGGCCTGGCTGCATTCTAATGCTTGAGTTCCTAGAGACTCTGTATCCTTAAAAGAAGCTTCCCCTTGTGGCTTAAACTGTCCCAGTTACTATTGCTTGCTATCAACATTCCTACCTAATTGATAAACCTAGAGAAGCTAAACTCTTATTTAAAAAAACAAAACAAAACAATTTATATCAGGGTGAAAAAGACAGTGACTTAATCCATTTTGAGTTTCTCCATCATTTAACTAGGAATCTCTTCCTTTTGATATCTCTGACAATGCCTCGTGACTGGCTCTCTGTTTATCACAGTCCGCTCTGTGTTGGAATTATCTACAGAAATGTCATGTTGCTCTGCCTGTTCAGGATGACCAGGGAAGCAGCAAGGTTCAAGCAGGGCATGGGGTCAAGAAGAGGAGAGGGTGGGGCAGCGCTTGGTCAGAATGATTGGCAGCGGAGAGCAGGAAGACTGGCCGGGGAACTTCATGAGGACAGGAAGGATGGCAAAAGGCCGGGGTCAGGGTGGAGGGTGGGTCAGCCAGGGATGGCTCCGAGCTTGCATCGTGCTGAAGAAGCATGGGGTTAGAAGAGGCAGCAGCTCAGCTTGGATTCCAGGCAGCCATCAGGACAGTCCTCAAAATTTACTGATTATGCGGAAAGGACTCACTGCCAAATGCTGTCTCTTCACAGCACACCCATTATTTCATTCAGTAAACATTTAGTGAACACAAACATGTGTAAGACACTGTGCCAGCTGCTTGGGGTTTGGGGGACAAGGGAGAATAAAATAAATAGGACCAAGTTCCTATTCTCAGTGAACCCGCTATAAGGCGCAGAGATAAATATGTAAAGAGAAACTTCCACTACTTTGGGTTGTCTGATTTGCTAAGGACCTACTGTAACCCACAGTACAGTCATGTGCAAAGCACCACAGCACACAGAGCTCAAAGACGGTCAAATGAGGTTATTTAGAGCTTGAACAATCAGGGTTCAAATCCTAGATTTGCCATGTATCAACTGGGTGGCCTTGGGCAAGTTACTTCAACTTGTTAAGCTTCAGTTTCCTCCTGTGCAAAACTGGAATAAAAATAGTTATTTCATCATAGAGCTTTTGGTGAGAACATAATGAGATAATGCATGAAAGCACCTGGCATAAAATAAGTGCTCAATAAATGTTAACTATACATGTCTTCATCTAGCAAGTGTTTCTTGAGTGACTACTATGTGCTAGGCACAGTTCTGGGAACATGGGATATATCAGAGAACAAAACGAAGATCCTGCCCTGAGAAGTTTATGTTCTAAGAGCATGAGCCAAACATATTACAATAGTGATATTTCTTGGTATTAACAGTAGCAAATAGAAGCCATCAACTACACAGTTTTACAGAGGAGGTAGCATTAGAGATAGGTGTAAAGGATGACTAGAAGATTTGCAGGTAAAGAATGGGGTAAACAGCATCCCGGGCAAGAGAGAATCTTCCGGCAGAAATTCTGAGGGCAAGTTCACAAAAGACTGCTGATTCAGGGAGGGTATTAGGGACAATGAGCATAGAAAGGGAGGCTGGAGCAACAGGTTAAAGGGTCTGTTTTTTTTGTTGTTGTTGTTGTTGTCTGAGACAGGGTCTCACTCTGTCACCCAGGCTTGAGGGCAGTGGCATGAACATGGCTCACTGGAGCCTCGACCTCCTGGGCTCAAGGGATTCTCCCACCTGAGCCTCTCAAGTAGCTAGGACTACAGGCACACACCACCACGTCCGGCTAATTTTCATATTTTCTATGGAGACAGGGTCTTGCCATGTTGCCCAGGTTAGTCTCAAACTCCTGGGCTCAAGTGATCCTCCTGCTTCGACCCCCACCAAAGTGCTGGGATTACAGGCATGAGTCACACGCCTGGCCTAAAGGGTCTTTATGCATGCCACAGTTTGATTTTTATTACAAGGTGGGTGGTGGACCTGTTCAGACCTTTAATTCTGAAAACTGTGTCGCAGAGATAAGTCTGGAAGAGCAGCTTAGGGCAGGGAGGAGGGCTGTTGGAATAGTCCAAGCAAGAGATATTGAGTGAAGAAACAAGCAGGACAAATACATGATTGGCTGAAGAGGGTGAACCACTAGAACTTGATGACTCATCGAATTAAGGAGTAGAGGGAGGGTCAAGTAGGAAAATACTAAAAAAAAAAGTTAATTTGGCTGCATACCAAGGAAGTAACTGGTGCCCTTGATGAGAGTAGTTTCAGTGGATGATATAGATGAGTGTGGTGGAGGAGAGGACATGGGGACAGTGAGTGTAGGTAAAGTTTTCAAGGGGCTTGGTGATGAAGAGGACAAAAGAGAGTAGGGCCGAGAGTGGTAATGAGAGCAGAGGTGGGACTTTAAGATTGTTTTAGGCCATTACATTTTTTGGTGGTATGTTTTGCAGCAGTAGATAACTGCACAAAGTTTTCATTTCAGATTAGGTTTCCATGTACATAAAGTACAGAAATGGGAAAAACTAGTCATTGCTATTAAAGTCAGGGAGGTGATTTCCCTTGGGGAATAGAGAAAAAGAGCGTGAGACATGCCTCTGGAATACTGGGCCTCTTCAGGTTCTTGATCTGGGCACAGGTCATGTGGGTGTGTCCATTTGTGAGAATTCATTGTGCTGTACACATGGAATGTGGGCACTTTTCTGCATTTCATATTTCAATAATAAGAAGGTGGTAGAGTAAGAAGAGAAGGGGAGGGAGGAGAAGGAAGAAGGGGAAGAAGATGAAGGGAAAGAGGAAGAGGAGGAGGAAGACAAAGAGGAGGAGGAAGAGAAGAGGAAGAGGAGAAAGAGGAGGAGAGAGAGGAGGGGGAGGGGGAGAAAGAAGACAAAGGAGGAAGAGGAGGAGGAAGCAATGGTGGCATGTGCCAAGGCCAGGAAAGGAGCAAAGCTCTGCAACATGTGAGGAGTAAGAGAGTGTTCCCTATGGCTGGTATACAGTACTCAAAGGGGAGAGTGTCAGGAGATGAGGCTGGAGTGGTGAGGGGAAGCTGCATTCGGAATGGTCAAGGGGTTTAAAATTGAACTGGAGGGCAACAGAATGCTATCAGGGGCTTTCACGCAAAAAGGCAACATGATCTGATTTGTGTTTCAGAAGGATGTCCAAGGGTGTGGGGCTGGAAGGAAGTGGAGGGGGCTGGAGTGAGGGCAAGGAGACAAGTTAGAGACCAGTACAGACTCTGTGCAGGACATGAGTGGCCTGGATTAAGACAGTGGTAGTGGGAATTGGAGTGGTTACTAGAGTCAAGAGAAGGGGAGGAGGCAGGACCTGTGGGACATGGTGACTGAGTGGAGGCTGGGAGAGGATGAGAAAAGTTAAGAGGGTTTCTCAGGTTCTGGCCTGAGTGACTGTTGGTGCTGTTAATTCCCTGACATGGGGACACTTGGTTAGGGGCCAGCCTAGAGAAAAGATAATGAGTTCAGTTTTCAACAGGTTGAGTTTGCTGTGACTGTGGGTCATTCAGGTAGAAACGTTTGCTGAAAATACTCTCTGGGACTCAGGAGAGAGGTGGGCATGAAGACTCGGGTATAGAAATCTTTCGTGCAGTGGTGGTAACTGAAGCTACGGGCGTGAATGAGACCCCAAGTGGGTGTGAAAAGTACTCTCACTTGGCATCCCAGAAGTGACTCTTAAGTTTTACTTTTTTGTTATTGTTCATATGCCCTGAGCAGCAGTAAACATTCTTCCCTTCTATTGATCTGTATTTATCACAATGGGAATACAGTGCCGTGCATTAGAATTCTTTATCTGCCATAGGGCTTTGGGCTTAAGGGGGCCAGGATAAGGAGGTGAAGTGTCTCGTTCCTGACTCAGACTGTCGATCTTTCACTGAAATCTAACTTGGTGGTCTTTCTTTCCTGAGTGGCTTACAGCCTGATGAGGTTTGAGCTTGTGGTCTGACTCAGCCTTCTGTAATGGTCATGGTGTCTTTTGTCCCCCAGATGCAGAAAACTGAACCAGACTGTCTGAACAGAAGGATTGCTCAGTGTAGTGACCTCAACACCATCCGAACTCAGAGACAGGAGCAGACAAAGCTATGCCCATTGACAAAAGCTTAACTCAGAAGTGGTTTCAGTAAAGGAAACAAAGACTTTGGCAATGAGATGTCTCAGTAGTTCAATGCTCAGCTATAAAATGCTGGAAAACACAATCTGAACATGCCACTCTCCACCAGCTGCCCAAACAGGGCATAATGAAGGCCCAGAAGACAGAAAATGAGAGAGGGTTTTTGAGGATTGAGAGCCACTGATGAGAGAACAGCAGTGAGGTCGCAGCCTGGGACTGTGACGGACCCCCCGAGGTATCAGGGGCACCAGAGAATGGGCCAACTGGGCGGGGAAGGGTGGCCCCTGCAGCTGGAAGGGAGGATGAGGCTGCCTAGTGATGGATGACAAATTGGCCCTGTTTGGGGGTTTGGATCTAATTAGATCTAATGATAGGTTATAGGGCAGAAGGGCAGTTTTGACACTTGCTGTCATTTTAGCAGAACATAGAGCCATTTCATCAAAACCCTGAAAAGATCATTTCCAAAGTGCAGAATCTATACAAAATCGCCGGCATTACTTTCCCTTAACGAATTACAATAAAGACTCATTATTATCAATAGCAGTAGGGCCATACTGTTCCACTGGTCTTTTCAAAACAGAAAGCATCACCATTATGTTTCTAATAAAATATAAGAACCAAGAGTATATGTTTATATGTGTGTGTGTGTGTGAATGAAAAGGAGCCACTGACTTTTACCATCTGCCTATTTGTTTAGTTCTAAATCTTTGGGACACATACTTTTAGATCTTTTTTCTCAAATAATTTACAAACTTGTTAACTGAGTCACTCACCCTTGCTTGGGCCACAACAGGAACCACCAGGGAAACAAACCCGGCTACATCTATCAGCCTTAATCCCATAAGGGTGAGTTTTCACATTTTCCAAGCTGAATGGAGTGAAAAACGTCCTTTCTCGGTTTTTTGTTGTTGTTTTTTGTTTTGTTTTTTCTCATTCCTCCTTCTTTTTCCTTTCCCTCTATCTTCTTTTCACTCTCTTTTCTTTCTGTTCACAACTGGAACCAATATTTATGGAGCACTTATGTGAGCTAGCCCCATGCTAAGCATTTTACCTGCCTTACCTAATTTAATTCTC
This sequence comes from Theropithecus gelada, assembly GCF_003255815.1. Taxonomy (NCBI): domain Eukaryota; kingdom Metazoa; phylum Chordata; class Mammalia; order Primates; family Cercopithecidae; genus Theropithecus; species Theropithecus gelada. Next base: position 141,580,730 of record NC_037670.1, read on the forward strand.
ATAAGCTTATAAGGAAGGTACTATTATTATCACCATTTTGGAAATGAGGAAACGGAGATTTAGGAAGATTAAGTAACTTGCCCAAGATCACACAGGCAGCTGGTGGCAAGGACAGGGTTTGCAAGCAGGCTCGCCTGACTCTAGAGCCGAAGCTCTTGACAGTTGTGACATTCTGCCCCTTTGCCGAGTGCCTTGTCCTCGTGCCTGGCCAGGCACCAGAAAGCAGCCTGCTTTATACTATTATATGACCGGTGCGGCAGCGTCTTTCCCGCACTCTCTTCTTTTATCAAATGAGTAACTTGCAAAGGTCCTGACATGTAACTCTTTGGGGAGAGGGCCTTTTTCTCCAGCTCATGATATGCTGTAGACAATTAAAACACATAAAGTTATGTAAGAAACTGAAACAAAGACTGGGATAGCATGGTGTTAGTTGCTCATGCTGTATTTTTCCTATACTGATATTCCTAATGGATTCCTATAACCTTTTAGAGAAATGAGAATAATTTGTTTGCAATGCCAGGATGCACGTCTCCAAAATACGCGTGCCCTCAAGGTGATTTTAATGTCTGTCACTGATGTGGCCAAGCCTGAGGACATTGAGCCTTCTCTAGGCAGAACCTTCTGGTTTAGGGAAGCCAATAGCATCAATTTATATCTCATCAAGACTATAACTGCTCAGATCATCTACCTAACTCTTCATACTTCATTTGAAGATTCTCTGAGCCATTTCCAACAAGCATCTTGATCTTTATAGGACAAATATTTGTACCACACTATATCTACAAAACAAGTGTAGCTGGGTCTTAAAAATACTCCAAAAGAGACATTTTAAAAAGATTTTCAATTACTGGTCCTATCATTAGAGTCTCCAAAATTGATACTTTAAAAGGATAAACATATATCTGGGTGCTTCACATTTAACAAGTTTGTTCTACAAAATCATTCATATTGGTTTATAATGTTATTTCTTATTGCAGTTTGATTGACATAGTTCACCTAAGAGGAGAGTGACAAGTTGGAAATTCATTTCTCTGACTTCCTTTTGCTTTATATTTGTGAAGTGTCCCCAAGATGTGTGGCTTGCCTAAGTCCAGAGCCCAACCCCCAGACACAGAAGGTTGCAGACTCGAAACTTCCTGTCATCTTTATACCAAACAATTGTGAGATCATCGTCCTAAACGCAGTGTCTGTAAGATCCGGGCAGACTTGCTAAGGTTTGGCAATGTCTGTGCTGTAGGAAGGAGCTGCTCCCAGCCAGATGGACCTTTTGCTTGCCCATATATATGTGTTGTCCTCATCCCGACTCGCACAAGAGCTCACAAATGCATACGATTAAAAAAAGGACAAAGAATTGGAGTTTCTAAATCACATAAGTTTGGGACCATGTAACACTTTTGGTGGGGCAATGCCGAGGGAACTTGACAGAATTGAGAATCCCATCTCTAGAGCTATAAAATTAATAATGGAGTCAGGGTTCCCAGTGTAAAAACATTTCTGTCTCCACTAACATGCATCTTGCTGACAGCAGAGGAGGAACAGAGGGGCTTTTGCTAATAGTTCCCAGACCCATACCTCTGGGACCTGGAGGAAGGGCTCTCTCTCTCTCTCTGTGGCTGTCTGTCTGTCTGTCTCTCTCTCTCTCTCCCCCTCCCTTTCTCTCCCTACTCTCTCTCTGTCTCTCTCTATCTCTCCCTCTCCTCCTCACCTCCTTCTCCCCCCGTCTCCTCTCTCTGGATAGGCCTGTGTCTGGAAATTCCTGCCACTCCAGGATGACAGAGGCCCATATGTTGACTATTAGGGCATAAAGCAAGATTCACTTAAGCCTGTCATCCAATAGGCTGTTTCTCCTCTGGTTGACTTACACGTTGTCATTAATGACACAGATTTATTGAGGGAACAAAAGTATGTTAAAGAGCAAATGTTAGAGACCGCACATTCATTCACTGGCCAGGCTCACCCCTTCCTCACATTTGGACTGCACAGCTTAAGCTACATAGGAAAGACAATATCTTCACTTATCTCAGATGATTTTATTCAGTGTTTTCATAAGTTGGAAAGTTTGACTGGCACAGGAAAGCATGTCACATTAACTTAGCAAATCTTATAATGGAATCAAAGTTGTTATGGTCAGACTCTGTGAGGCTTTCCATATCTGGCACTACACAGCCTACTCAAAGCTATATCCCACGGTCCTCCACCTGTACCTGCTAACACAGGTGTCTCTTCACTGTCCTACTGAGGTGACTTTCTGATGTCACAGTCATGTAGACTGTTTCCTCATAAGAGTTACTTTCTGCCAGGCACGGTGGCTCATGCCTGTAATCTCAGCATTTTGGGAGGCCAAGGCAGGTGGATCACAAGGCCATGAGACTGAGACAGTTTTGGCGAACATGGTGCAACCCTGTCCCTACTAAAAATACAAAAATTAGCTGGGCGTGGTGGCGTGCCTGTAGTCCCAGCTACTTGGGAGGCTGAGGCAGGAGAATCACTTGAACCCAGGAGGCAGAGGTTGCAGTGAGCCAAGGTCGTGCCACTGCTCTCCAGCCTGGGCAAGAGTGAGACTCTGTCTCAAAACAAAAACAAAACAAAAAGTTACTCTCATCTGCTGCATTGGCCTTTCCTATAACTCCTTGCATCAGAAGTCTTCCCATCTTTCCAGATTCAGGCCTACTTCAGCATTTTCTATACAGCACTTTCAGTCTGCAAGCCCAGTTAACCTCCTTCATTAGGCCTGTAATGCACGTCATGCCACAGGGCTCATGCACTGTTTGGAAATATTTGATCATTTTTCATGCCTCTTGTCTCCCCAAGGACAGGCGTTGGGTCTTATGCTTTCTTCTTATCCTTTCTTCTATATACTGTGTAGTGCTCAGCTGGTCAACACATATGTGCTGATTTATTAAATATCACATTAAAAATCGTGTATTAAAAATTTAGATCAAGGCCGGGTGTGGTGGTTCATGCTTATAATATCAATACTTTGGGAGGTCAAGGTGGGCAGATCACTTGAGGTCAGGAGTTCAAGACCAGCCTGGCCAACATGGTGAAACCCCATCTGTACTAAAAATACAAAAATTAGCTGGCTGTGGTGGTAGGCACCCGTAATCCCAGCTACTCGGGAGGCTGAGGCAGGAGAATCGTTTGAACCCAGAAGGCGGAGGCTGCAGTGAGCTGAGACTGGGCCATTGTACTCCAGCCTAGGTGACAGAGCAAGACTCCGTCTCGGGAAAAAAAAAAAAAATTAAGATCCGCCTTCCTTTTGCCTGATGAGGGCACATTTCTCCAGGGACTGGTCACCCAGTCTTCAGGCACCATGGTGGCAGCAGACCAGCTAAACCTTGGCTCTATTCAAATGATCTTGCTTGGTATATGGAAAACACATACCAAAAATGCACATTTTTGAATGATAGAAATTAAAAATGACAAGAAAGTTGGTGGTATCAATTTAAGGGTCTGTTATTGCAAACTTAAACTTAATTAATAATTCATTCACTTACTGAATCAAAGGAACCTTAGAAATTGCTAGACGGAACAACCATTTCTTAAGAGACCCAGAGAAGTTAATTTGCCCGTTAGTCCTATTGGTAATCAGCAGAAATAGTCCTATGCAGCAATCTGTAGCACCAAAGCCTCCTTATAGATCACACAGGGCTCCTTCCGTAATAATATGAAATTTTCATATCTTTAAAAAAGAGATTTACCAGTACAAAATAGGTGTCATGGGGAAAGCTTAAATGAAGTAAGCAAATTTGTTATTTTAAAGTATTTTAGCATCATCCTTTTGTTTGCAACACATTTAATTGGTAATTCAAAATAAGTACTTTCTATTTCCAAAATACAAAGATAAAAGGACATCTATTTGGTAAAGTATTTGTCAGTAGTTCAAACTAAGTCAAAGAATTAGAAATAAGAAAATAAGCATTTTTCTTTTCCTGAAAGAAAAGTGTCTTTTTTTTTTTTTTTTTTTAGAAAAAAATCCTTTTTTCAGTATTCACAATTCAATCTGATTATCACTGTCAATTCAAATTAGGGCACATTTTAGTGTATCCTAAAAATATAGTAATTCTACTAAGTTTGTATTTTAAAAATAACACAGATTTATAGATTGTGCCTATAACATCAAAGAGCATTGGATGTGAAAAGTATTTTTGGTATGTTAGTACCAGAATTAGGAACGACCCAGGGAGGCCACTGATAGTAGTGAGTGAAAAATGCCCCTCCAAGAGTAAAAGAACTGAGTCTCTGCTGCCAGTTAAAAGCAAGAGATATAGTCTGCTGATGCATTTGTTCACTTGAGACTTTTTATCTCCAGGGAAATAGCCAGGCAAGCAACATCTAAAGCTCCTTAAATGCCTTATGAATGTGCCTGAATATGAGGAAAAATTCCACTGAACACTTAAGCTTAAATGGAAATTTTCATAGGCTGTGTATTAAAAGCTAATCAGTGCTGGGTGGAGACGTGCTTAGTAATTCCCTTCAAAGGAACCAAGTTATCTTTAAGCTATGAAGCAGCACTAACACACTTAAGAATGCAGCTAATCTAATGAAACTATTTTATGTTTTTTATAATTCGCCATTCAATTCACTTCAACACATGTTTGTGTACTAGGAGTTGGGGAATGAGTGAGCAAGGCAGATACAGTTCCTGCCATCACAGGATCCTCAGTGGACTCCAGTGGTACAGGCAGGTCACAAACACATGTTTATACAAGCTATACACACTGTGGCACGTGCTATGAATGAAAGAACGTAGCTCCGTTTGGACCTAGGGGTTGGTAGTGAGGATGGAGAAGCAGATAGGTCCTTGACACATTTAAGAGGTCCCAGTGGTACCCGGGATGATAGAGGTGACAAGGAAGGAGTAAGGAATGACTCGCAGATTTATGCTTGACCACAGAAGTGGGTGGCAGTACCATTTTCTGAGATGAGGAGGGCTGGGGGAAAACAAGTTTCAGGTGATAGGGCAAATAAGGAGTCCAGTTTTGAGCAGAAGCAGGTTGATATAATTGTATGAAATCTGGGTGAAGCTGTCAAGCAGGGAATTGGATATAGGATGATGGTACAGAAGGCAGACAAGGACAAAGACACCATTTAAAACCATAGGAATGGAGAGACCAAACCAGGGAGAAAGTACAGAGAGAGAGCAGAGAGTGTTCAGAGAGCCTGGAAGATCTTCAAAATTTGGAGAAGGAGAAACTGGCAACTGAAATCAGAAAGCACCAGTTATTGGAGCAGGAGGAAAAGCAGGGGAGTGTGGTGTTATAGAGTCAAGAAATTAAAAGTGTTTTGGGGAAGAGGGAAAGGCTAATTATACTATATGCCACTAAAGAGTTTGAAAAGAGGGCTCAATGGATAGTAATTAATACTAATTCTACAGCATAATCAGTAACTACCCATGAAAATGGTGACTTATAAGCCTCAGTGAAACATTTTTTTTCTATAATTCTCTCCTGGTCTAGCTATCTTAGCACCTTTTAGATATCAATTCATGAATTTCTATAATTTTCAAAGCAGAAGGAGATGAATAACTCATTCTTTACCTTGTCAAAATGACATATGTAAGATAAGACCTTGTAACAGAACAATGCAACAAGGACTGAAACCTAAACACCACCACTTTACTGCCCCAGTGTGAGGGTTCTCCAGCACCTAGACTCTGTCCCAGTGCCTGGCTACTGCTTCAAGGACCATGAAGTCAATGACGCCATCAGGGTAAGGACTGAGTCTGTTTTCCTCAACCCTGCATTTCCAGTGATTATAAGAGTGTCTGGCACATAGGAGGATCTCAATGAATATTTGTGCAGTGAAGAAATGAGGGACTTAAGGTGTATCGGTTAGAACTTCACATATTAGCGTCTAAGTAAGATCCACCCATTGCTATTGGCTGACATATTTTTAATCATGTTTAATCATTAAAAACATGTTCCCTTGTTTTTAATCAGCTGGTGGGACACAATCCCGGCATTCGTCAGCTTCTGCCAAGCAGGCCACACCGCTGGGCATAAGAGAACACCAGTCTCTGAAAACCATGATTGGGATGGGGTACCCAAGGGTTCTGAGTTCTGTTTGTCAAATATGATTCATGTGGGGGAAAAATATGATACCTCAGTGCTTACACCATTCACAGCCTGGAGTTGTCAACCGGGCTTTGGAGTTTTTTGCAGGTAACAAGTTAAACAACCACTGAGCTCTGTTTGTTTTTTGAACTTGACTGGAGAAGAGGTGGAGGGTGGCTTGTTTCCTGCAGTTAGAGAGGAGACCTCAGGGTGACCTCTGGCCCAGGTCAGGGTTTTTACATCATAACTAGTGAAAGTGGCCTGTGATTAGGTGCAGACGCATTCTCTAGAGAGGAGAGCAGCAGCATTCCTCAGTTAGAGATGAACCTATCTCTACCTTAAGGGCTCCTTTGATTTACAGATGCCTGGAGCAGTGACCAGAGTAGATAACTATAGAACCACCAGGATACTCATCCCAGAGAGTCCAGCTCCCAAGATCTAGCCTCCAGTTTGGCCTGCAAAATGTCACATGTACAACATCACATGGTTGTATGTACTCTTCAGATCTGAGCTGCCTGGGGGAGTAATTATAGTTGAACCTTAGAGCACTCAGTTTCTCCAACTGAAGACTAGAGGAAAATGTCTTTTGCTATTGTTCTTGCCATTATAATATCTTCCTTAATTGGTTTTTAAGCTTACTATTTCTTTTCTCTTTTTTTTGAGACAGAGTTTCGCTCTTGTTGCCCAGGCTAGAGTGCAGTCTGCCGAGTAGCTGGGATTATAGGCATGAGCCACCACGCCTGGCTAAGTTTTGTATTTTTAGTAGAGACAGGATTTCACCATGTTGGCCAGGCTAGTCTAGAACTCCTGACTTCAAGTGATCCACCTGCCTCAGGCTCCCAAAATGCTGTGATTACAGGCATGAGCCACCGCACCTGGCTGTTTCTGTCTTTTCAACAACCATCTTACTTCGCTTCTCGCTGCATCAGGCACGAAGCACACAGCTGCAGGTGCTGGCTTTCTGAAGGAAGTTATATCACTTATTTTCTCTATTAATTTATCTCTCTTCTGTCTTAGACAAATTTTAGCTTATCTGACTTTAAAAAATATGAAATTGGTTCTCAGTTGGTGTTGATTAACCAATGTATTGGATCAGATTTCCAGTAAGATTCCTAGATTACTTATAAATTATTTGAACTGTACTTAATGTTCTTTTTGGCTGAGCCTAAGAAAATGCCAAAGTGGTTGATGCAAACCTTGCAATATTTCTTTTGAATTCTGTTGACCATCAGATGATTATTTTATTAAAAATATGATTTAGGATACTTGATATTATGTAAGCACAAGTCCAGATAGTTAAAAATTTTTTTATTGTATATATTTGGAGTCCTATGCAATTAGCCACACGTATGAGATGTATAAGATGCAAGTTTTATCTGAGAAAACCCGCTTCCACCCATATGGCTGCTAAGGGCCTTGCTCTTGGTTATGTAACCAATGGCCTTTTAAAGATGAGGCTTGGTCAGGCACGGTGGCTCACGCCTATAATCCCAGCACCTTGGGAGGCCGAGGTGGGAGGATCACTTGAGGCCAGGAGTTCAAAACCAGCCTGGGTAACATAGCGAGACCCCATCTCTAAAAAATAAAAAATAAAGTTGAGGTTTTATCCTGGCCCATTTTCCACTAGAAACTTCTGTAGCATGTGCTCTAGCAAGTCAGTCATCCTGGAAAGAACGGAGTCATCCTGGAATGTCCTCCAACCTCTGGTTAGTAAAGGCAGGGGGTGTAACAGAGAATCTGAGACCCGTAAGAAGGGGGCTTTCTGCCTTTAACTCAGTGGGATCTGGGAGCCTCTCTCTTCTCAAAATGAGGGTGTTGGGTATCATCTTCTCAGTCTGCACTGAAGAGCCACCAGCATGTACACATTATTGAGTAAGCACACCACCGAGGACCCCAACCCCACCGTGCTAAAATCCTGTTGCATTAGGAAAGGCCTGTTTCCTGGTAAACAGAACTCTGGCATGTTCAAAATGGGCTAGCATCCTGGGATAGCCAGGCTCCAAAACAAGTCCAAAGTTTGTAGTCAAATTTAAATCAAGCAATTAATACAGAATTTCTTGTTTTTCATTTTCTCTTTTAAAATCGGCATTAACCCTTCCTGGCACTGCATCTCATACCGCTCACTCTGCTTTGTTGTGGTTATTTTGTTTGGTTTTGCTTCTTCCTTTGCTTTCCATCATTGCTTTTGTTTTAAGATCACGCACACTTAATAGTTTTCAACTTAGTGGGCACCTTCTACTTGCTGGCACTGGGGAAGCAATGGTGGTGAGAAGGTTGAACATCATTAGGGAATCAGTATTTGGAACTGACTGGCTTTACTCCTGCTAGTCAGCAACTGCATCCTGTGCAAGGCAGCTTGTTGACTGACGTGAACTGGCTTGTTTTATCAGTTAGGTTTGTGCAACTGATGCAGTCCACAGGTGTGGTCTACTTTTTTCCAAAGGAAGTGGCTCTTCAGCAACCTATTGAACCAGCATCTCAGGGAGCTGTTCCTGAAATTGTATACGTTTTTCTGTTTCTCATCATTTTAATTTTTTTTTATTGCTCTGTTGCCCAGACTGCAGTGGCACCATCGTGGCTCACTGCAGGCTCCGACTCCTGAGCTCCAGTGATCCTCCCACCTCAGCCTCCCAAGTGGCTGAGTCCACTGGCGCCGCTTTTCAAACTTAAACACGTCAAAGTTTGAAAAATCAGTGATTTAGTTAGCCTGTGATTCCTAATTTTCTCTAATTATTAGGCAAGAAGAAATTCAGGGAGACATACCTTTTTTTTTTTTTTTTTTTTTTTTTTTTGAGTACCTGATTTCTTGCTAAGGAAAACTAGATAACTCTAAATAAATATCTCCCAAAAAACATCTCCCACCATGGCTTGCCCAGTATGAGAGAGTCATTCTTTCACTTTTAGGCCAGCATCCTCAGGAACCCTCTTTGACTGCAGATAAAATCATTTCAGCCATCAAAGCTTTCACTGACAGTAGTTACCAAGCCAGCCTCTAGAGAAGCCCTGAAATAATGCTAACAGGTGAGTGAACTTTGATGAGAAAAATTGCAGAGTGGAGACCCCAGGTTATTCCTGGATGGGGACAGACCTAGCTGGAGAAGGATGCGGGAACATTTGTTGAGTTCCTGCTGCAAGTCAGGCCCTGCGCTACACACCTTATGTGTATATTCTCTGACTCTTCAAGGCAATTACCTCCATTTATAGAGAAGGAAAGTGACGTTCCAAAAAAATTACTTAACTTGCCCAAGATGGCATGGCTTGCAAGTGAGAATAAAAAAAATAAAAACAACAACCCATACCTTTCTCACTGTGCCACTTACGTCCCAGTGTGTGTGTGTGCGTGAGTGTGGCTGGGAGTAGGTCCTGTGTGATGAAGAGGCAGCATGAGGACGCGGGAACTTTATGGGGTGAGGTGCCCACAAAGAGGGGAGGTCAAAAGTAATCAGAATCAAGCTTCACCCACATTTCGGTTAGGTTGCCTTGAAGCGCTTTTCAATTACAAGCCCCTCAGATTTTCAAAAGTGTCAATTCAATGTCTTTGATTGCTCCTAAGAAATAGTTAGCTGGCTGGGTGCAGTGGCTCATGCCTGTAATCCCAGCACTTTGGGAGGCTGAGGAGGCTGGACCACCTGAGGTTGGGAGTTCGAGTCCAGCCTGACCAACACAGACAAACCCCATCTCTACTAAAAATACAAAATTAGCCAGGTGTGGTGGCGCATGCTCATAATCCCAGCTACTCAAGAGGCTGAGTCAGGAGAATTGCTTGAACATGGGAGGTAGAGATTGCAGTGAGCCAAGATCATGCCACTGCACTCCAGCTGTGGTGACAGAGCAAGACTCTGTCAAAAAAAAAAAAAAAGTAAAGAAAAGAAAAAGAAAAAAAGAAAGAAAGAAAAGACAGCCAGGGCTGGGTGCGGTGGCTCACGCCTGTAATCCCAGCACTTTGGGAGGCTGAGGCGGGTGGATTACCTGAGGTCAGGAGTTCGAGACCAGCCTGGCCAACGTGGTGAAACCCCATCTCTACTAAAAATACAAAAATTAGCCGGGCGTGGTGGCACACACCTGTAATCCCAGCTACTCGGGAGGCTGAGGCAGGAGAATTGCTTGAGCCCGGGAAGTGGAGGTTGCGGTGAGCCGAGGTCATGCCACTGCATTCCAGCCTGGCCAACAGAGTGAGACTCTGTCTCAAAAAAATAAATAAATAAAAAATTAAAATAAATAAAGAAAGAAAAGAAAAGAAAAGAAAAGAAAAGAGCCAGGCTCAGGTTTAAGTCCCTGCTCTGCCTCTTACCAACCACAAGTGGTTGGGGAAAATCTTTACCCTCTCAGAGCTTCAGTTTCCTCCCATAAAATGAGATAATAACACACTCACCTTATAGACTTTCTGTGAGAATCAACGAGAGAATGCAGTTGCAGCCCTGGCATGTGATGGGTACTATAGATATATCTGCTATTGCAGGATTAAGAAACAGAATTTCTTTCTAATAGAGTTGAAAAAGCAGAGTACACAAGAATAACTTAGTAACTTGAAGAGGCAGCAGGCATTAGATTCAGAATCACCTCTGTGGGGTAAAAAAAAAAATATGGTCTATATTTCGTTGACAATAAATGTCATACCTGTTATACCTAAGGCAGTACATATTCCTCAGGTACACCAGCTGGCTTCCCTGTGCAAACTGCTTCAATCCAAAGAACCAGAAAAGACATGCTGGGGAAGAGGGTCCTCTTATGTTTGAAATAAGGTTTTTGCTCCCCAAGGCCTTTTCACATATGTGTCCTTGGAGGCAGGTAAGGGTAAGTGTGTAATGACAGGGTCAAAGCACAGGCCAAGGGATCAGACATCCACCCTCTCCTACCAGTGAGATCGTGAGCGGGTCATTCACTTTTCTTATCTGTACAGTGGAGAAGATGCTATCTAGGGTTGCTTATCTGACTTAAAGAGTAAGATGTGAATGTGGTTCTTGGTTGGTGTTCATCATCCAGGAGCCACCTCTTATTCATTTTTCTTTTTTTTTTGGTTAGTAACAAGTTTCAATGCATTGTTGTCATAGGGCTGCTGTAAGGATCCTACTGTAAGGATACAATAAGACCATGTGTGCAAGAATCTCAGCCCAGTACCCAGTGCACAGGAGTCAATGCATAGGACTTAAATGATCAAGACAGCAGCATCTCCATGCTCAGTGTGAGGAGGCTGAGGTTAAACAGCTAGTGACCGGTAGAGGGGGGTCAGACCCCTGGGACAATCCTGTATCCAAGCATAGGTTTCATGGTGATTTCACTATAACTTTGGCCTGACAGGTAGGATGACTTGTTAGAGGTCCCAAAGTGTGTCAGGAATGCAGTGGGGAACAGCATCTGGTCCTCTGCTCAGTTGTCATTAATCCCTGGGCTGCGTGTAGCAACCTGCTCAAATGCTGCAGAGAACTAGCTCATCAAGCCATGAAGGCAATTCAACCACTCAGGGAAAAAAAGGCTTTGGCCTCCTTGTGACATTCCCTGGTAACCTTGCCTCTTGGTCAATCTAACTGACAGCTGGCTGCCATCTACGCCATTTTATTGGTGCCTCTGCAATTATTTTGAAATAAAAAAAAAAAAAACTCAGACTCTAAGTTAGAGGATTTTTTTTTTTTTTCTGATAATGAATTCCTTTGCTTTCTACCAAGTCTTAGAAATTGACTTGGGCTGTGGACTCCCATCACCTCCTATGAACTTAGATTTGTACTCATTCTTATTTTGGACTAGAATCTTTACAAAGAATGAGCTAAACCTGGAGCTCAGAATTGATCAGGAGGAGTGAGAGGTAGAGCATGAGCATGTGTAAACCAGATAGGTGGGATGGCTGCGGTGTTGAGGCTGACAGAGCTGTTCTTTGAGGGATGGAGAAGGTACCGTCTGGAAGGGAATGGTGTGGCTTTCATAAATGAAGGGCCTCTGACACAGCCTTTATTATACACTGCCCACCTATAGCCAAGAGAGTGGGGATAAATTCTTGCTTTTTATCTTTGGCGATTTCTAAGCATATTGAAAAGAGCAGGGAAGGGGAAGTAGGGCAGATTTCAGAAGAGTCTAAATTTAAAGCCCTGGGACCATTTTCCGTAGTCACAGAGGTGGGATTTAATGTATCCTGCTCTCAGCTTCAGGATCACATGAAAGATGCTGGGCTGCTCTCCCTAGTGTACATCGTCCACTAACTAGAAATCTGCCCAAGCTGAAGAATTTTGCTAATCTGCGTATCTTGACTTTTTGCCCCAGACATTGTGCAGTTTCAATTTCTCCAGAATCTGTGCACTGTCAACCCATTTCTCCAGTTGCATAGGAGAGCTCTCTGTGCAGTTTCTTTTCTTTTCTTTTTTCTTTTTTTGAGATGGAGTTCACTCTGTCACCCAGGCTAGAGTGCAGTGGTGTGATCTCGGCTCACTGCAACTTCTGTCTCCTGGACTCAAGCGATCCTCCCACCTCAGCCTCCTGAGTAGCTGGGACCACAGATGCGCACCATCATGCCCAGCTAATTTTTTGCATTTTTGGTAGATTCAGGGTTTCACCACGTTGCCCAGGCTTTTCTCGAACTCCTGAGCTCAAGCAGTCTGCCCACCTCGGCCTCCCAAAGTGCCGGGATTACAGGCGTGAGCCACTGCGCCCGGCCCTGTGCAGTTTCAGTAAGAATGGTGAGGATTGTGAGCTTCGAACCCAAAGAGAGCAGGCTGAAAATACAGAACCTCATTTAATTGTGGATTATCAATTGTTGAAAGAATTAGGTGCTATGAAGAAAGTCTTTTGAGCTTACCTGCCTCTCGGTCCCTGATACAGTAGTCTGGAGAATTCTCAAAATACACGAGGTCATTTTTGGTTGGCTTCTTAAACCTCTCGTTAGCCACAGTGAAACCTGTGCCATCCTGGTTCATGACTACCTGGATGGCCCCATTGTACTTCCTCCAGAGATAATCGCCCGTTTTCCTGAAGTCGGCCATGGCCAGCCAGCATGTCCTGAGAGTACACGAGCCGCTCACCCCATGGCATTTGCACTCTTGTTTCAAGAACCGCTTTACAGCCTGCCAAAAAAGATAGGGGCAAGTTCAGTGAGGTGGCTTCGAGCAGGTAACACATGCTACAACTACTCTCCTTGCCTCCCAGTAATCCAGAAGTGACTCTTAGGATGCTGGATCCCAGGGCGAGTGACTGGGAGATGTTGAAGCATTGCTTGTTGCTTGTTAGCCACATTAGCCACCTGCCCTGACTGCAGCAGGCAGGACAGTGGGTAGAGAGGTGAGGGATAGCGCCTAACTGTGTACCCCACTGGCTAACAGTATAACAGAAACCTCACTATTTAACAGGGCATGTGGCCAGTTTGAAGAGTGAGGGACTGAATTATTTTCTAAATAAATAGAGCTTTATTATAGTAAACAAGTATACTATCCAATTAATGCTGTCCAGTTTAAAATAATATAAAAATGTAGGCTATTATGCAAATTAGATTAACAAAATAACTGCTAAGTCCGAATCCTTCAATAAACCAATCATAGTAATTGGTACTACAGCAATCCTGTGCTACTGTATTTATTTTGCCGATGATCGAGAAGCAAGGCTGAGAGAGGTAGAAGCACTCGCCCAAAGTTACACAGCCAGGAAAAGACAGAGCCAGGCTGTACTGCAAAGTCAGTCAGTGACCCTGAGGCTGACAGTAACTTGGGGAGATTCAGCTTAGATGACAGGGGTGGTTTTGCTCTGATCTTTCTTAGAGAGGAAGCAAAGAAACTGGGACAAGCTCATCTCGGCTGGCTCCCAATACGGAGACCCCTTTTCTGTGGGTGCAAGGCCTGTGGAGAGGAGAGGGGACAGGTGGGCCTGAAACTTCCAGGGAAGCTTTGTTTTCATAAGCCAGCAGAACAGCACTTTCCCCAAAGCAATTTGGTGAGCGTTATCCTGCCCTGGCCCATTTTCTCCTTTGCTCACCCAAGTGAAGAGATTATTAGTGCTCATGGTCCTCACAACAACTTTGAACTACCGCTCTTCCCATGTTACAGATGAGGAACCAGGGATGGGGAAGGCAGGTGACTTGCCCAAGCTCCGTAATAGGAATTCACTCCCACTCTCCCCAGGCTGGGCCTTGGCACTAGGTGTTTTTCCCACCTTACCCCCACCTCCATCGTGGATGGTGCACATTTGAAATCTGTCCCCCTCAACACGAGCCAGCCCTGGAGGGCAAGGATGGAGAAGCGAGCAGGAAGCATGTGCTTAGCTTGACTCTCCCAGTTACAGGGAGCCGGGCATCTTTAAAGGATGTCTTAGAATGAACTTCCTCTTTGGAATTACACTGCCCCATGTGCCCCACCCCCATCTTTATATTATGAGGGTTTGGTAGAAGGCTCACAGGATGGCCTGGATGGCAGGCCTCTGCCACAGACACAACCCTGGCAGTGCCATCTTGGCCCTACCACTCTGCCCCACGTGGCTGTCACCTGTCCTGGAGCTATCCCTCCTAAGATCTTGGAGCATGCCACACAAAACTCACTCCACACCACGTACTTGGGAATTAAACGTGAATGCTCATTCTTCCAAGTTTATTCTTTCTAAATCTAGATTATTTAATCATAAGTAATACTCCTAGATTTAACAATGACAGGAACTATTACTGCTTCTCCTCTACTTTCTTTCTTTCTTTTTTGAGACAGAATCTCACCCTGCTGCCCAGGCTGGAGTGCAGTGGTGTGACTGTAGCTCACTGCAGCCTTGAACTCCTGGGCTCAAGCAATCCTCCTGCCTCAGCCTCCTGCATAGCTAGGACTACAGGTGCATGCCACCATGCCCAGCTCATTTTAAAAGTTTTGTAGAGATGGGGGTCTCACCATGTTGCTGGGGCTGGTCCGTAAGTCTTGAGTTCAAGCAATCTTCGCATCTCAGCCTCCCAAAATGGTGGGATTATAGGTGTGAGCCAATGCATCTGGTCAGCCCTCCCTTTCTAATATTGAATTTCCAGATCATAAACTTCAAAGCTGATATTTTTATACAATTAATTGAAGAATTTGCATATTAATTGAAAATTGGATCTTAAAAATAACATTATAAATCCTTAAAAAAACATGTGGTGGTGACAGACAGGATCATCTGTGCAACCTTCTCCCTTCCTTGCTAACAGTTTTCGTTCAGGTGTTGGGCAGCCTTGTGTTCCAAAGGACTTCTGACCCCAGAGTAATCTAAATCGCTGATAGTAATTTCACTGTCTTGCCGCTAATTTTTTTCCAGCTTGGACCATGTGCTGGTTCAGTTTGGGCCAATCCTGTGATAGGAGAAATCTCTTAGGAGTCTTGTAAAAAAATGTTTCTTCACTCTTTATTTTTTATTTATTTATTTTGTTTTTGAGACTGTGTCTTGCTCTGTCACCAGGCAACTCACTACCGCCTTCGCCTCCTTGGTTCAAGTGATTCTCCTGCCTCAGCCTCCCGAGTAGCTGGGACTACAGGCGTGGGTCACCACGACCAGCTAATTTTTGTATTTTTAGTAGAGAC
Organism: Theropithecus gelada; assembly: GCF_003255815.1. Taxonomy (NCBI): domain Eukaryota; kingdom Metazoa; phylum Chordata; class Mammalia; order Primates; family Cercopithecidae; genus Theropithecus; species Theropithecus gelada. Next base: position 141,596,289 of record NC_037670.1, read on the forward strand.
AGGGTTTTACCATGTTGGCCAGGATGATCTCGATCTCTTGACCTTGTGATCTGCCTGCCTCAGCCTCCCAAAGTGCTGGGATTATAAGCGTGAGCCACTGCACCCGGCCATGTTTCTTCACTCTTTAAAAGAGACACATGAGGTGGGGGCACGGTGGCTTATGCCTGTAATCCCAGCACTTTGGGAGGCTGAGGCAGGAGGATCACTTGATCCCAGGAGTTCAAGAACAGCCTGGGCAACATAGTGAGACCCCGTTTCTACAAAATAAACTAGCCAGAGGTGGTGGCACATGCCTATGGTCTCAGCTACTCAGGAGGCTGAGGTGGGAGGATCGCTTGAGTCTGGTGTCCAAGGCTGCAGTGAGCTATGATTACATCACTGTACTCCAGCCTGGGTGACAGAGTGAGACCTTGTCTCAAAAATAACATAATAAAATAAAAGAGGCACATAAGGAGAAATACCTTGTCTCTGTCTCTAGATGCTGGTTTCCGTAGCAGCCTCTCTGCAACCTGAGGGCAGCAATGCCGACAGGCAGCAAGCTGCAGGCACACTTGACGGATGTGAAGATCTGGGTTCTGGGGATGCCGCTGAGCTGCTCAGTGAGCCCACTTTGGACCTGCCCTACCACCCGACTTTTTGTGATCCAAGTGAGTAAACTTTCCTCCTTTTTTTAGTGCCTTTGGGATCTGTTACTTGTAAAAGAAAGTATTTCAGCAGGTACCATGGTCACTTCTTGGTGGTGGATTAATGACAGGCTTTATCTGACAATAAACCTGGGAGGAAATTGAGACAGCATCTCTAGTATTGGGCTTGCTCACGTCTCCAGCATCCACTGTTAACGCACAGTGCGTTCAATGCTCAATCGCGGTTTGGGGCTACCTTCATCTCTTCTACGTACTGGGTTTGCCGACTTGAAATTCAAACCCTTAACCTTGAAGTGGACAAAAGCGTACTCAATCGGAGAGGCAGAGGGAAGGGGATGTAAGCCAAGGCAGCCTGTTTTCAAGAGTAACTGAGATAAGAGTAAGGATATGGGGGCAAGAAACTCACAATGAGGATTCCTAGTTTAGAACAACTCCAGTATTCAAATGTTATAACATGGTAACAGTAACAACCACGTATTGAGTGAGTGCTTCACTGTGTGCCAGGCTCCACACCAGGTGGTTTACACACATTATCTAATTATCACCATCAGGCAAAGTAAGTTATCATTCCCATTCTATGGTTATGAAAACCAGGGCTCTGTAAGGAAAGGAAAATCCCTAGTCACCCAGCTATTTAGAGGTGGAACAAAGATGTGAATCTCAGATCTGTGCTATTTCTAAAAACACACTTAAAATTCTACTATAAATTACACTGTGATTTTGAATTATGATTTGCATTGTGATTTTGAATTATGCATTCTATTTCCCTCCATCCTTTTTTTTTTTTTTTTTTTTTTTTTTGACAGTCTCGCGCTTGTCACCCAGGCTGGAGTGCAATGGTGCGATCTCAGCTCACTGCAACCTCCGCCTCCTGGGTTCAAGCGATTCTCCTGCCTCAGCCTCCCGAGTAGCTGGGATTACAGGTGCATGCCACCATGCCTCGCTATTTTTTGTATTTTTAGTAGACATGGGGTTTCTCCATGTTGGTCAGGCTGGTCCTCAGGTGATCCATCCGCCTCGGACTCCCAAAGTGCTAGGATTACAGGCGTGAGCCACTGTGCCTGGCCCCCTCCGTTCTTTCGAATAATCAAGAATTGACATAAAATATTACATACCTTTTGTAATGGGGCAGAGGAGGAAGAATAGGTAGAGAGAGAAATAATGGGGGATGACATTGCATCTTCCAAACTAATCATTAAAAATTTATTAGACAATTCACAGAAGAAATACAAAGTACTAACAAAAGGACAAAAAGGTGTTTGAGTTCATTAGTAATTGGAGAAATGCAAACTGAAATAATACACTTTTTTGCCTATCAAAAATAGTAAAAATGTCAATCGTTTTTAAAATTTTAATAAAAAAATAGTAAAATAGTAAAAAGACTGATAATGTTTGGTGTTAGAGTCCAGGGGAAGAGATGCTTTAACAAACCATTGGTGGGGGAGTACAGCGATCCATCATTTAAACGAGGAGTGTTTTTGCAATACCTACAAAAATGTTAAATGTACGTATCCTTGACCTTTTGATTCCACTCTGGAAACATCTGCACAAGCTTGGAAGGATACATGCCCACATGGATCTTCATGCAGCTATTGCATAATTAGTAACAGCAAAATATGAGGAAAAACCCAAATGACATCAGTAGGAAAATGGCTAAGCAAATTATGGTATATGCTTAATAATGGAATATTATGTGGTCTCTTTAACAATGAAGTAGGTCAGTCTTACAGGCAGGCAAGAAAGTCAAGTGATACGAGCAAAATGCAGAACAATATATGTGGTATGATCCACTTTTTAAAGGCCTGCATATGTGTGTATACTGGCAGAAAAAGGGGAAAAGATGTTCTTTTACAATCTGGCTACAGTTTGAGGGATTTCATGGTCTCGAAAGAGGGGGGAAACAAAAAGGGTGAAGCTAGTCCACATAGTAAAATAATAGGAATTTGAGGCTTTCTCCCTGGCAACTGGAGAGGGCAGGCCAGTGGGTGTCACTCCTGGCTACATATTAAAATCGCCTGGGGATCATTTCCAGCCTCTCCCGAGACTGCGTAAATCAGAGCCTAGGGTGGTTGTGAGGCCTGGGCCTTGAAGGTACTTGTGGTTCCTCAGGTGATTGATTCTAATATGCAGTCAGGATTCAGAATCATCCAGACCCAGGGATGCAGAGGAGAAGGTGAGAAACCCCTGCACCGTGGCGGGAGTCTGGGGCCTGTGGAGGGTTACAGAGGTGAAGAATTCCTGCGGCAGAAGCCGACATTACATTTCTAATAATGGGGAAATCGTTATTCAATTAGAAATTGTTTCCCACCCTATGCCTCCAAAACATCGCCATCTCCAGGAAAATGTGCCACCAGTGACAATCTCTGCTAGTGCTGCTTTGGAGGGAATGAAAGATGGGTGGTGGCCAGCGTCCAACCCAAGTACCAATGGATCAATGGATTAGTGGGCCACACCAGAGCAACAGGCTATAGTGGTGAGATACTCCCCCTGGGGTTTTTGGAGGCACTGGGCAAGGAGCTTGGTTGGGGTGGGGGGCCAGTTTCCCATGCACAGTCACTGATGGAGGGACTGGAGACATTTTATTTGGATGATAAAGGAATGAGTGACTAAAGTCAAGGACCTCTGTTCTGTAGCTACACTTAAGTAAATTTTGATTCTAAAATTTTAAAACAATAAACATCTACATAATATTAACTGCACAGCCAAGAACTGTGCCAGGATTGCAGTTCATTGTCTCTGATCCAAGATCACAAACCTTGTATCAATGAAGGATGTTCTTAAAGTGAAGTTGGGTGTTTTCTCGTTCTGTTTGCTACCAAGTGCATTGGCTATCCCCTCATGTTTTCCACCCTCACAACTGTCCCACCTGCCGTCACTTCTCCTCATTTCCTGGGGGCAGCCACAGTCTTCCGTCCTTTAGTGCCAACCAGGACTGGCTCCACAGCTCAGACCTAACTTCATGCCCTGCTAGCCTGGACATGCTGTATCCTAGATGCCATGTTTTCTCTTTTGATGTATTCCTCCTTTTTGCTGCAGTACAGTGTTGAATAACTCCTTTAAGGTGGATGCATTTTCTGAATTCTTGCATGTCTGATGTGTCTTCAGTCAGCCTTCATACTTGATTAATAGCTTGGCTGGGTATAGAATTCTGGATTTAAAACTTTGAAAGTATATATCTGCAGGCTTTTGGCTTCTAATGTTGCAGATGGGAAGTCTGATATGGGAAGTGGGGGAATCTTTGAAAATGGATTTGTTCTTATTTTCATTTTACTTTGTATTTTTCCCCTATGAAAGCTCCCAGAATCATTCCCTTATTCTTGGGTTCTGAAATATCACAATATTATTCCTCATTAATCTTGTTCAGCACTCAGCAGACCCTTTAAATCCTCTCCTCCACGTTTTTTGTTTTCTTTTTTTTTTTTTTTGAGACAGAGTTTCATTCTTGTTGGCCAGGCTGGAGTGCGATGGTGAGATCTCTGCTCACCGCAACTCTGCCTCCCAGGTTCAAGCGATTCTCCTGCCTCAGCCTCCCAGGTACCTGGGATTACAGTTGTCCACCACCATGCCCGGCTAATTTTTGTATTTTTAGTAGAGACGGGGTTTCACCATGTTGTCGAGGCTGGTCTTGAACTCCTGACCTCTGGGGATCCACCCGTCTTGGCCTCCCAAAGTGCTGCGATTACAGGCATGAACCACTGTGCCTGGCCATTTTTTTTTAAAAAAATGGCATTCTAATTAGCTGGTTGCCAAATTTTGGAATTGGTCCTCTATGTCACTTATGGTTTCTCTCATCTGTTTTCAGTACTTTCTTCCTAATTTCTTGAGGAAGAAATTCCATCAGAGTAACACTCCTGGCTCTTTCCAGCCCCTTACTCATTTCTCCCCAGAGGAAGAGAAGTGATTCGTCTAACTGGTAAGTTTAGAGGAAGGAGCAGGGCTTGTGTGCCTGGGTTCTTTCTCTTTGGGGATCTGGTAGCCTGTGGAAATGAGTTGTGATCAGCTCCTACCATCTAGCGTGTGGCTCCCTTGCTGCAGGGGCTCTGAGGGCCAGCCTGTGGCAGGTGAGTCTTCCTGGCTCAGGGTTGGGCTGCTCCAGAGCACTGTGCTTCCAGCCCGCTTCCTCTAGGGCAGCATTTTCTTCAATCACGAAACTGCCACTTTGAGTCCATCCATTTGTCCATTTTTCAGTTGGTTTCAAACTCAAGTGGAGAAGAGCGGGGGGCATTTATGGACCTCCTTAATAAACATTTATCTTTTGGGCTTTTTGATGTACTTTCTGAGAGGTTTATTTGGCTTTCTCTTCCAAATTCTTTCTTCTCTGATCGTTACCTTTTCAAGCCTTCCATTCTTATTTGTGGGTGTCAATATTATGTATCTCTGTGAGGAGAATGATTAGGCTACAAAAATGTTCTCTTATCCTTGAATAAACTGCTTTTTCTTCTGGAGTAATTTTCCTGCAATTTTTTTGTCTTTTTCTTTCATGCTGCTATATTGAATCTAATATATGATAATCCTGGGACAGTCTCTTCACATTTAAGAATGAAGTAGTAAAAAGGCATTCAGGAACTCTGGTTATAGAGGTGGGACTTGTGGACCAAAACAATGTTGCTTTCTGGTGAGTTGGTAGGACAGTGACTATTTTTTTGAGATGAGCTCTTGCTGTGTTGCCCAGGCTGAAGTGCAGTGACTATTCATAGGCACCATAATAGGGCACTACAGCCTTGAATTCCTGGGCTTAAGTGATCCTTCTACCTCAGCCTCCCAAACAGTTGGGACTACATGCAGGTGCCACTGCACCCAGGACACTGGCTCTTATGCTGAGGACTCTAACTCCAGAAATCCTGGGATGTTAAATGCCTGCTCATGGGGAGAAGGAAGGGGTTGGGGTTCCCTATTCCATCGATGGAATTTTCAGTTATTCCCAACTTTCAGGCCTATGTTTCTCTCCAGGGCTTATTTATATCTGGGGCATTCTCAGGGCTTCTTCCCTCCCATGTTGGCAGTTGCCCCATTTGCTTTTATTCTTCTAGACTGTGGCTTCTCCATCCTTCTTTATGAACTACAGTTTATTCATTTGCTTTCCACTTTCCATAAAGTCATTAAGCTCTTTCATTTCTTTTACTATTCTTCTTATTGTCAATTTAAACCATTTTTTTCCATTACTACAATTTTAATGAAGTTTGGGAGGAAGAGGGAAAACATTACATGTCCCGTTCACATCCTTGAGTCAGTTTGCATTTTGAAATGTTCTGGAAGGAGACAAGGACTGTGAGGGGAGAAAACGGTCCCATTTTATGATATACATTTTTGCACTGCTCAAGCTGTTGCTTTTGATACTATGTGCAAGCACTGTTTTTACAATAGGAAGAGAAAGAACTAGAATAAGAATCAATTACAATGACTTGCTGCCTCTTGCTAATGTGGGATACTGAAAGCTTCCGTCAGAACCTCAAGGCCATAGCCCATGACACAGTCACATCCTGGTTTCTATTTTGTCTCTTGAATCTTTCCTGAAAAGTCTCTTGTTCTACTTCCTTCTTCTTTGATTCTTAATGCAGGTCGCTGTCAAGATTCCATTTTCAGCATTCTCATATGCTCCTGTTCTCAATTCTCCCAGCCCCCATGGTTCTTAATATTACCAACTGACTAGCACAATTTTTAATCAGTCCCCACTCCTCCCCATGTGCCTTAATCCCATCTAAGTTTTACTTCGTGGTATCCTGTCAATAAATACTTGTTCATGTGACATGGCTGCACTAAAAAAGTAGTTTTTTGATGACTTCTAAGGACAGCAGGACTCTTTTGGTGTTTAGCTTCATAGAAACCATTTTTAGCTTAATATATAACTATTCTCAACAAAAACTCTTCAATAGGTTCATAACTGCTTCAGTGCTAAAATCTTAGCAGATTTTTCATGTGGCCCTTCATTTTTTATTTATTTTGAGCATTTTATTTTTATTTATTTTGAGCATTTATTTATTTGAGCATTTTTTATTTATTTTGAGCCTTTGACCTGCAGAGGCTATTTTCTAATTTTAAAATTTAAGAAACTTCTATTTTTTAAAGTTCTTTTTTTCTTTTAAACAAACTTCTAGATATTAGCATTCTATACCAGATGCAGAAGTCTGTTTAAAAAAAAAAAAAGGCTACAGAAGAAGAAAATACATGCATTGCATAGGCTAGAACAATTCTATTTTATATTTCTCTGCTCTAACTTTGTGTCGGAGTATAATACTGAGGCATCACATTCATTAAGTTCTTAACCATATATCAAACCATGCCAAGCACTTTATATTCACTATTTTATTTAGTCCACACTACCACATAAGATATATACTATTATTATCCCATTTTATAGATAAGGATGTTGAAACACCCAGGAGTAGAGGAGCTTGCCCTAGATCTCACAGGCAGTGAGTGAGATAACCCAGGCAGGCAGGATATAAGCCAAGTCTGTCTGACACCAAAGTCGACATCACTCTGCTGGTGTTTTTCATATTAGGGTTTGCCAATCTCTGGGGCTCATGTTCCTTGGATTCGGTGAGTTCTATAAGCTTTTACACTTAGTGTTTGCGTATCTAATTATAGTCTAAAAGGAATTATATTGCCAGTTATAAAGACAAACTTCTCCTAAGGAAGTTTTGGTTTCTTAAGTCAGTTCTGAAGACTGAGTCCAAGCAGCCCTTACAGTGTCTTTGTAAAACTTCTTTGTAGAACATGAGAATTTTTTTCTTGTAGGTACCTGCATTTTGCAACGTTTATGAACCCTGTGTCATGTCATGCTGATTTTCTTCCTTTCAGAAAGAAGGCAGTCCATTTTATGCTGTGTGAAATATTTGCCAACTTAACAACTTGTCTTAGAAATCCTAGTTAGAATTTATTTTAGGTCTCCATATACTGTGTCTTCACTAAATTATTTAGTTAAACTTGAGCATTTGAAGAAGTGTTAGTACTTCACTTTTTAGTTGGGTATATTCTACAAAGTCAGTAATATATTTCTGGATCTATATCAGTTTTCCTGAGGGAAACTCTCATTAAAAACATATCATTTAATTTTCAGATGCTGGCTTGAAGCCAAGTACATTTATTAACAATTAAATCCTTTTGACAGGTCCACGTCTCTAAGATAGAAGTTGCTGAAAATTGGGCCAACTCATACCTTTTAAACATACACACTCTGGAACTAAGAAAAAAAATATTTATTAAAAAACTGTGCAGTTGATTTGCTTATGCAAACATTTATTAACTTAATAAGACATTGTGATTTCTTGAGCACTGTCATTCTTTAAAAGCAGTGACTGTGGGTGGGCTTCGCTAGAAAATATAAGGTGTGGAATTTACATTTGTGGAATTCAAGAACATTACCACTGACTAACCATATATCTAATAATTCTTATTGACTAATGAGGCAAGTCTAAAAAACATTTTCCACTAATAATAGAACTTTACATGGAGTTGTAACAATTTTGTTAAGAGTTATTCCCTGTCTTGGGACTTGACTTCTGGTTAGTTTTTGATTCATATGATAAATAAAGATCTCTAATATCAAGCACATATTATTTTGGGGTCCAACAAGACAGAGGTGAGGCTGGCAGAACTGATCTAACTTTTAAAAATGCTTTTCATTTCATGAACTAAGGAGACCAGTAAGTAAACAAATACCTACTAGGTGAAATTTATACCCCATAAAGATGCTCAAGATTGTTGAAGGGAGGGTCAGGATGAATAGGAGGTTAAAGCAACGTGGCTCTGCAGTTCAGTATGGCTTTGGCATTTTCTTTCCTATTGATATTCCCTACTGTCTAAGAGTGGGATTTCTTTGTCATCATGCCCCAGTTCTCTTAGGTCACACCCATTATTCATTTATTATTATTTATTTTAAATGGCATCAAGGGATCAATTTTTTAAAGTCTCAGCCAAACACAGTGGCTCATGCCTGTAATCCTAGCACTTTGGGAGGCCATGGCAGGAGAATCACTTGGGCCCAGGAGTTTCAGACCACCCTGGGCAACATAGTAAGACCCTGTCTCTACAAAACATAAAAAAAAAAAAAAGAAAAGAAAAAGAAAAATTAGTCGAACACAGTCACATATGCCTGTGGTCTGAGCTGCTTGGGAGGCTGAGATGGGAGGATCACTTGAGCCTTGTGCAGTGAGTCATGATTGCACCACTGCACACTCCAGCCTGGGTGACAGGTCTCAAAAAAAAAAAAACCATCTTTTTAAAAGTCTTTATTAGAATTTGGATTTGCTTGCTTGTAAGGTTTGACTTACATGTAGTACAATATCCATTTCTGTTTACTTTGGAGGCACTTTCTGCAGGTGGAACTTAGAAGTATCTGGTCTGTCCCAGCACCCAGTAGGCCATGCTCATGCTCAGGGGCAGGTGCTAGTGCTCCGCAGCACTGACCTTGGGTGGTGCTTGTTTGGATGGTGAGTGGAACTAGAAATTTTGGACCCCCTCACCCTCTGTGCTTCTCCATAGAAAATATAGGATGCCAAGTCAAGTTTGAATTTTAGATGATTTCAGTGAGCAAATATATTCAATTTATTTGCTGATTCTGGCCACCCTGCTAAACCTCAGTCTCCTCATATGCAAACTGTGTATAATAATGGTACCTACTCCTGAGGCTTGCTTACCACCTGGTGTATATGTGTATGTATTTTATTTTATATGGCAACCCTGGTTTGGTAACTTGTGCAAGATTTTGCTGAAGTATTAGAGCCAGTTTTCTGATTCCAGGGCCTTATCCTCCATTATGCCTCAGTCAAGAACTCCTAAATTAAGAGCTCCCAATGAGTAGAGTAGCCAATCATGACATTAACTATCATGTTGAAAATGTAAATATCAACACAGTTGCCATATGCTAATTTTTTAATATTAATAAACACCTAGAAGCTTACTATATCAGTACTTATATGTATATTTAAGGCTAAAAATAAAATTCAAAGAAATACAAATTTCTCACAATTTTCCTAATAAATCTATTTTTTTGATGTGGGATCTCACTATGTTGCCCAGGCTGGTCTCAAGCGCCTGAGCTTAAGTGATCCTCCCACCTCAGTCTCTCCAGTAGCTGGGATTACAGGTGCATGCCACCTTGCCCAGTTAATTTTTTAAGTCATGAATTCAAACTTATTACAGAAGGTTTGAACTTTGATAGCTATCACTCTATCAAAGTGGACTCTAGAGAAATTAACAAATGCATGAAAATTAAACTTAAGTATTTAACTTTCTCTCCCACTGTTCAATGCCTTCCTCTTGTCTTCCCGGTGGCATCCAAATGTCTCCGCACAGTATATGAAACTCTCCAGGCCGGGTGCCGTGGCTCAAGGCCTGTAATCCTAGCACTTTGAGAGGACAACTTGGGCAGATCCCTTGAGCCCAGGAGTTCGAGACCAGCCTGGGCAACATGGCAAAACCTCATCTCTACCGAAAAACAAACAAACAAGCAAAGACACCCAAAATTAGTCAGGCATGGTGGCATGTGCCTGCAGTCCCAGCTACTGAGACTGAGGTGGGAGGATCGCTTGAGCCCAGGAGGTCCAGGCTGCAGTGAGCCGAGATTGCGCCACCGCACACACTGCAGCCTGGGTAACAAAGTGAGACCCTGTCACACACACAAAAAATAATAAATAAATAAATAAATAAAGGACTCCAGATCTGGCTGGGACTCAAATTTTCAGCCTCAGTTCCCATTAACTCTCAGTCTTGAACTCCACCCTAGAGTTCTTGTATTCCTCAACTTTATGATACACTTCCTGCTCCAACATCTGTCTTTGTCTTGAAGTCCCTTCATCCTGGAAAGTGCTTTCCCTATCTCAACCATGGGAAATCTTTTATCTCCAGCTCAAACACCCAGTTCTTTTTTTGATACAACCATTATCTCCTCAGCTAACTGGCCATGTGGCTGATGATGTTATTATACCACATAGCATTGCTTGCCTTGCAATTGTATTACACTTGTCTCCTTGACTAAAATTTAGTTTCTTATGGTCAGGGGCTGCTTTGTTTTATTCTTTTCCACACTGATTTAGTACCAAAACGGATGCCTTGCCCAAAGTAATTCCTTAATAAATTATCTGTCGAACCAAAGTTAGTCCCAAAATACAAGAACAGAGCTCTGAATGTTGCAGTGCCGTTTGTTGAAATTTTGTGAATCCTCCAAAAAGGTTAAGGTGGTTTGGGTGTGCTCACAATGACTGGCTGTTCAGTTTTCAGCACTTAAAACAACTCTTCCTTGCCGTTAAAAACCGATACACATTCATTTTAGAAAATGTGTGAAGACACACGCAAAGGAAAAAAATCATCGGTAAACTACCTTCCAAGGGTAGTTTACTGGATTTTCCCCCGTACATATAGAAACATTGTTTGTTTTCTCAGAAATACTCAAGAAAGGCAATATGGAAATGTAGATAAGGGCACATGGGAGAACAGGGGCGGATGTGAACTCCCAGGATCTAGTACTCTGTGATTCTATGACCCTGGTTTAGTCTCTCTATCCCTCTCAGGGCCAGTTTCTCATCTGAAAAGTAGAAATATGAATGCTCTTTTTTATTCCTACAGGGGTTTTGGAAAGATCAAATTATAAAACATTTGACAGTATTTTGTAAATTGAAAAATACTATATGTCTGGTTTTATAAGTATGTTAACTGAATAGAAGATGACTCTATAGATAGATGGAGTGATCAGATTGAATCCTAAATAATAATTCCAGGTGGATGGACTTCTGCCTAGCTCTGTTACCTGACTTACAAATAATCTTAACTTCACAGAAGGGAAAGGAACTTTTATTAAGCATCTATTACATGCCAGGTTCTGTGCTATCTGCCTTACACTTGTCTTCCTGTAGCACCACAAAATGCCCTTTCATACATGAGAAAAACAGATTCAGTGAGCAAAGCCACTGATATTGTAAGATTAAAACCAAGGTGCATCTGATTTGAAGTCCCATGTTCTTTTCTATTTTTCAGTTAGAGGCACCTTTTAGGGAAAGCATTTTCATGGAATTCCTCTTATTCTTGTGGAAATTCTTACTCTTATAGAAACTTTCAGAGTGATGGAAGGGCAGTAAGATTGGAAACATGAGTTATTTTGATACAGATTCCCTTAGGAACATTTAAAGAAGTTGTGATTATTTCATTATTTCATCTTAGAAGAAACAGTGAACTAACTTTTTTGTTTGTCTGTTTTGTTTTTTTGAGACAGGGTCTCGTGCTGTCACCCAGGCTGGAATGCTGTGGTGCGATCAAGACTCACTGCAGCCTCAACCTCCTTGGCTCACGTGATCCTCCCACCTCAGCCTCTTGAGTAGCTGGGAATAGTAGCTGAATAGCTGTGGTAGTAGCACTACCATACCTGGCTAATTTTTTGTATTTTTCTGTAGAGACAGAGTTTCACCATGTTGCCCAGGCTGGAAGAGTGGACAAATTTAAAAAGTGCTTGTTTACAAGCTCATTAAAGGAAATAAATGGCAGATGTTGACCTTTTGCATGTAATTTACCTAAAAATATCTTAAAATATAATTTGGAAGTTTTTATAGCATGGCTTCTTTAGACCTAAACAGAGCTGCTGAAGGATGTTATAGAATTTCCTTCTTGATAAAATATTTGTTTTGAACAAGATAGGCTTATCTTTTTGGTACTTATTCATAGTCCTAATTGGAGGTGGAAAACTAGACTCAATCAAGGATGAGCATTCAAGTAAACATGGAAGAAAAAAATCATTATAAATTCTGCTGAAACTGTGATTAAAATAAATGATACAGCACAGAGGATCTAAAATGATATTACAGTACAGAGACACATGAGGGTGCTCTAACCAACTGCTATAATAAATAAATTGTTCAAATATTGGGGAAAAATTAAGGCCCGTGGTGAATGACAGTGATGAATTCTGACTTTTAACATTAGCTAAACAGAACAATCTCAGAATAGATGGTGTTTTAAAAATAAAATTTATTGCTCTCCCCTACCTCTCCCAGTTTAAAAAGTAGATGTTCATATTGGCCAATTTGGAAAATACTGAAAAGCACAGAGAAGAAGAAACAAAGTGGACTGATGTTACCGTCAGCCCTGGGGGGTGGGGGCTTTCTAGAGCCTAGAGCCAAGCCAGTTGGAGGCTTAGCTCAGGAGGCCTGCCTTCAAACACAAGCCCAGCCTGTTCTCATTTTGATTCCACAGACCTTCTGCTAGTACGAAGGGGGAGTAGAGACTGGGGGTCTAATGACCGCAAGAAGAGAATTAGAGACGCATGTTTATCTCAATACATTTACTCTCATTAAAGTTCATATTCACTGACATCATGCATCTCCTTGAAAAAGTCTGCCCACCCACCATTAATTAAAGCCACATTTTAAAAAGTCAGCGTGTGCACTTTTATTCCAATCAAAAGTAGCCTCCTAAGTTTTGCAGAGCAGGCAGGAGAATATCTGAGGCCTGACAGCTGTTCACCTCTACATGGTGAAGAATCATGTGATTTACATTAAAAGTTGTGTTTATTCAGGGCCTAAAATATAATAGGTATGATCTATTGTCTTGAAGAGTTGAAACATTCAATATCTAATGACCTATTTAGTGAAATTAACATTTATTTTGATAAGTCAATGTTCTTTTGGATACAATATCTGACCATATGCTTTTATCTTTCCAAATAGAGAAATCTAACCATATACCCTGTTTGAATGATTAAGCAGCACACTCCTATCAAAGACACCACACTTTATAACTTATACATGCACTATCAATGTTAGGACAAAGGTCAGTGTAAATTTTTTTATCCAAATCATTGCACAAACAGTAATTACCAATTGTAGGATTGCAAAACCATAGTCTATTTTCTTGGCAGTAGTGACTGTAAGTTCATAAATTCATGAAAATTAGGAATGTTGATTTTTAAAGTTCAAGAAAGGTACTATTTGTAAACAGTTCAGGTCACACTCATGTTATACCATGTGCTAAGCAAGAGTTCTTTCCTTCCAACTTCCTTTGAATGAGATTTGTTCTCTCCAGGAGCCTAGTAAAGGGGTTTTCATCCATTCTTTTCTATTACTTTTCCTATTAAAGCCCCCCCAGGGACCGTTCAATTTTATGCTGATTTTTCTTTATATATTAATATCAAACACATTTTTATGTTGTGGTGATAAAAGACAAATTATGGTTATCTCTTCCTATTGGCAATTAGATTATTCTAGAATAGTTCTGAACAAATATTTGATTCACCCAGCCAGTTAATGCTTTCCACACAAAAGTATCAAGTACAGCATTACATTCTGTAGTTATTCTGGTCATACCACCATACCAAAAGACATGGGTCATCAATGGGTCGGAACATTGGCATTGAAATGGTTTAATCCTAGGGTAAAGCACCCCTGGACTAGGTGTTGAAACTTGACTTTCTAGTCCTTTCTACTAACTTCCTTGTGACCTTGAGTACCTTGAGGGCCTCAGTTTCCTCATTTAACAAATGGTGATTAGAGGGGGAACACTGACTGGAGCCCAGGAAGTTAATCAGGTCTAGAGGAGAATACCCTTTGGGGATCATGTCTTCCCCTGGTCCACTCACTTATCCAGCACCAGAAACAACAAGGTGGGGCTTTTATGAGTGAGACTTGGGTCAGGTTCCAAAAGAGGGCATCCCTAAATCTAGAAGAAGCCAACGAATCATGCTTGGTGAGTTGTTTTCATGATACATGTAAGAAAAGATGCTCTGGGTCTTTACATCCCTTAGATATAAGCATTCAATGTACCGTTGCTATGTAGGATGAAGCACTATCCTAACCCACAGATCGTATCTTCTGCTTAAATGATTAGTGTCCAGAGGGACCATAAAAGACTTGAATCAACACAATGCCAAACGCAATGGGTGGACCCCTTCAACTAGCTGTAGGAAGGAAGGTGGAATGTGGGTGGGAATATTTCAACCTAGTTGTTGGTATTCTTCAGAACAAACAGCAAATGGCTAGCGGATAGTAGGAAGTTGTGACTACACAGCATTTTATCAATTCTAGGAAAGTTTAAGATAAGCTCTGCCTAAGTGGTTTATAAAGCCATGCAGCCTACAAAATGAACACCGTTGCATTTCCGTACCTTCCTGCCAGCTCTGTTGTTATGAAGATTCATCAGGGCTCTGGCATCCTTTCCTTTCCTTTCCTTGGCATCCACGAATGCGCGGGCAAATTTGATCCCATAGTCAATGTTATCACTGCAGCCACCCCAATCAAAAATGCCCTTGCTGTCCTTGGCGCTTCCCATCTTCTTTGGATCACAGGAACAGGATTTTACTTCTCCTTGGCTACAGGCCCTGGTGATGGCAAATACAACTCCAGCTGAGGAGATGGCATAAACAAAGGCAGATTCCCGACTACCTGAAACAAAAATGCTTTTCTTAAAAGTGGTCCGGTAGCACTATTTCTGAATAACTTTCATATGATAATTGTTTAATACTTGCTCTGTTTCAGACAACCTTTGCCACTAGACAACAAGGTACTGATATTCTTGAAGGGTTCTTTTCCAGAGCCCGGGCTCTTTCTTTAATATGAATCATCTCTATCTAATAGAAGTTTTTGTCAATTTAGATATCTATATGGCAGCTCTTCTTAAATAAGGAGTATCAAAGAAAAAGATGGCCTTGCCCAGCTCCTGGCTTCACATTAGTCTCAAACACAGGCTTCCCCTGTTTCAACAGAGAGCTCCAGATGTCCTAGAAGAGAGGAGCATAGCATCTCTAGGCCTTTTTCTTTACTTTACAGTCTGAATGCTACAATTCTATCATTCCACAATATAGTTGGGAACTCATGGCACCACAGCTTTCCTCAAAAAATCCTTCCAAACCTCCAGGACTTCCTGAAGATACTCATATGCATTTAAATTATTGAGAATGAAATACTGAATTCAAAGAAATCTAGGGACTAAGGTGGGAAGAGAATTCTGGCAGTAACCAGCCCCTTGCATTAACACGGGAGAGCTTTGGCTTGGCATTGACTTTCATAAGTAATTGAGAGATTGCTGAAGGCAATATGCAATATCCTTGAGTTACATACTATATGTCTAACTATTAAGGTGAATTTACTTTCTTCTGGAACACCTGCACTAATCACTGGTATTGGGTAAAAGACAGTGAAAAGTTTTTCTTTGGTTTTTCTGGAAGGAAACAAATTTACCGCCTATAATTAGACTTGGGCAAGAACCCTTTGGGGTGCTTTCTTAGAATTGTTCTTTATTAGAGCACAGGCTACTTTCACTTACAGGCTGAAAGGTACATATTTCAGTGCAATAACTACATTAAATTATTTTAATAATCTGTAGTAACTCATAACACGGTGTTGTGGTATAGTGACAGATATAAGGCTCTTTAGGGTCCGTGTGCACCTCATTTTTCAAGTGGAGCTGTATTTCATTGTTATTAGCATGCCCTTTTATTAATGGTTGCTGCAGCAAATATATTAACAATCAAAATAGAAGCTGGACAACCTAATGCCAATGCAAGGCAGAAAACAGAGAACCATTCGGTGATTCAATATGTCAAGAGGAGTGTGACTTTTTGAACCACACAGCTGGGAGAGCAAACCACCTTTTCGCATTGAAGCCCTGCTTGTTTCCGTTTGTCATTCAGTGTTAAAATTTATTATACGTCCCTTGCAATATTTGCTCTGCTAGTCTCATTATTAAAAATCAGGAAAACATATCTACACCATATTAAATGGCACTTACCTCAGCCTTCAGAAAATATTTACCCCCCAAACCTCTAACCATCAAAAAAGGAATCAATCATGCCCTGTAGTTAGGTAAAATCAATTACATGACTATTCGCCATAGGTAGCAGGTAGTCCTCCCCAGAGGAAATATGATGGTTATGAGAGCTATTTTAAAGAGTCCCAGCTTATACTATATAGATTACAGATATTCTAAGTGGAATTGAGATGTTTTGTAAAAGAAGGTGACTAATACACGCTAATATGACTTAATCTCAGGTAGTGGCTTTCAGATAAATAAAACTTTTATTATATCCATTTTACACTTTAGGAAAATACCTTTTCCATCGTTACCCCATTTATCTTCTAAAGCTTCATTTGGGATTTAGAAGCCAGTGCCCATGTTTAGAGAGATCACATAGAGGAGGAAATTCCCAAAAGCTTAAGTATGTAGCACTAGTCTTATTTTTTAAGGAGAAAGAAGAGACATTTTATGAGGTGGTCTGTTACGGGAAAGGCATGGAAGATGGGGATGATAGTATATCAGGTAACCAGACAGTACTTTGAAAGCAACAAGAGAAATAAATTGTCTAGGTGCAGAGTTCATGCTGGTATAACTTGGAAACAATTACATGTTGACTGAAAGAAAACAAATCACAATCTGCTTCATTTCAGAAATAATTTCCAAAGTAAAAATATGACTTTTCTAAATATTTGTCATTTATTATTCAAACACATTACTAAATAGCTAGATGTTCCTTTATTTAAATTAAAAATTTAGCACATTGACTGGTTTTTCATTTTACCCCCAGATGGTTTGGTACCATGTAGATATAGCCCTAAGATGTTTTCAGTTAAGTGTTTAGATGAATCACTAAAATGTTATGTGTGAAGTAGTAGCACATTTCAAGAGCTGGCTTTGTAACAAAACAAATTTTGATCTTGGGCCTCTTCTTAGAAAGATTCTTTTTAAAGCTATCACAAAATGAAACAAAATCCAAATCTAAGTGGTGACATCTACATTTCCCAATGTGTTGCTATTGAAGTTTCTCTAATTTTTGTATGGAGATAAATCAAGCAATGTCTGTTAAGTACATAGGCACAGTTTTTATTTGGGGTAGAGGGATTGTTACCTAGGAAGGCAAAACTCTAGAAGCTAGGGTTTCTTGAAGGTTATGGGTTGTTTGACTCTCTTTAAAGTATTTGCTTTATAAAAAAATATTTATAAGGATGAGACCTAATTACCTTTGTGTTTTCTAAGGCTAATTCTAGAATTTTGGAGGTGCATTCTTGCAGGAATATTTTTAGATTTGCTAGTTCTGTCCTTGTTTCTCTGCCTGTGACTGGTAACTGTCTGTTGAATGAGTAAATTACAAATGTTTCTAAAAATTGTTCTGTCTTACTCTGACTCTCTAAAGCCAAGCAGGCAAATTTTCTCCATTTCTCTATGACCATGGGACATTTTGGTAATTTTATGTTCTTCTTATAAATGGTCTTGCCTGTTGCCTTTCCTATTCATCTATGAGCATATTTAGGTGTCCACAACTCTAAGATGTAACTTTCTCTCTAAGCAACTAATTGTAGAAATCTTTGGATAGCTTCATTGGAATTTCTTGATTATTTCCAAGATGAGCTGCTTTAGGCCAAATTCAGCCCTCCCATAACCAACACAAAATCATCACTGACAGTCATAATAGTTTGCATAAATGTTTGAGAGGGAACCTGGCCTTCTGTGAAGAATGGAAAGAAATTGTGTAGCATGAGTGGTTTAAGTTCTGAGTACTTTGGCAAAGTATCCTGCTTCATCTGAAAAAAAATCTGATGGAAGTATGAGTTAGAATCTCTTATTTACCTGAGGCCTAGACTAAGTTAAACTAGTTCTGTTTCCTCCAGTCCTGTCACCCAGGCTGGAATGCAGCAGCAAGATATTGTCTCACTGCAACCTCCTCCTCCCAGGTTAAGTGATTTTCATGCCTCAGCCTCCCAAGTAGCTGGGATTAAGGGCATGTACCACCACACCCATGGGGTTTCACCATGTTGGTCAGGCTGATCTCGAACTCCTGGCCTCGAGTGATCTGCCTACCTCGGTCTCCCAAAGTGTTGGGATTACAGGAGTGAGCCTGGCTGTTGCCTCTAGTTCTAACCTCCTTCCTCTCAGTAATTCTACAGCTCTGAAGAAACTAATAGTGTCAAGATTAAGTTACAGTATTTTATGAATGAATCCCCAGCTTTGATGGATATATTTTCTTTAGGATCACTGGTCAATATTGCTTCCTTTGATATGTGATCTAAAGGTTTTATTCAAAGATGTAGACACCTTAATACATCCAGAGATGATCATATTATAAATGAGATGCATATCTAATTTGAAATCATCGCAAAGTGGTTGTAAGCACTTTGAAAAAAAATCCTGATATGTTTTAAACACTGAGAGCCATGCATAATCTATCCAAAGATTACTCGTTCTAGATATGTGCAAACTCTCTTTGACAAGGTCCAGTTTCTTTAATTGATTCACTGTGAGATAATCTAGGTGAAGTCTTAAAATTCCATGAAGCTGAAATTTATTATTAACCTTTCAAAAATTTGCGATGTCATATCGAAACTCCAAAAGGAATGCAGAAGAATATAGTTCTTAAACTAGAGAATAAAATTGCAGAATATCGCAGTAAATTAACTTTAGGGATACTCTAAGAATGAGAGTACTACGCCCTTGGGGGATTTTAGAGACATTCAGTTATGCATTTGGCCTCATAAAACCCTAGGGCTGTGATGATTACATGATAGAAACACCCTCTGTTAAGCATTACCAAGTGCACAGTCCGGATGATTTTCTTAGGAATTGGTGGGGGGTAGGCAAAAAACAAGTATAAAGTTTCCTATTTTGGGGGTTTGCACATAAACTGCTGTGTTATCAGTCAGATTTTCTAATAGCAAATGGGCTGTGGTAGTTCTTGGAGAATGCTAATGATGCCAGGTTAGCAGATGGGCATTATTTGAAAATAAAATATGATTTTCAATTAATTTTCTTTAATTTTGCATTAGCTAGTGAGCTACTTTCCATATTCAGAACTTTTAAGACGTTTGCTACGTAATTAGAACATGTTTAAGGTTCCTGTTAAGGAAGAAAAAACCTCTATGGATTCATGTTTCCCACCTCTATCCCCCATAGCTATCCTTATTGCTTAAAATGTAACTGGAAAATAATAAGTACCCACTACAAGTTTATCCACTCATTCATCATAATGAATGGACAGGGCCCGCAATACACAAGGCACCAAGCAAGGTACAGGGAATATAGGTTAGTTTCTGCTCTTAAAGAATTTACAATCTGTTGGGAGGAAAAATGTTGAATTTAGTCACAGAGTGACTCAAGGCTGAGTAGCTGAATGGAAGGTGAAAAGTGGTGAGTAGAGATTTGTCCCTGCTTCTTAATAACACTTACGTGGTGTTTTTGCAATGCTGATCATCTTTTGCTGAGAAAAGATTTGAAGATTCTATCCTGATGATCTGCTCAAATTCTTCTGAAGGAAGCCCCAGAAAGACAAGGAAAAAGTCAAAAGAGACTGGTGGCTCCTTCTCTCGTCTCTTAGAGACAAAATCTGAACCTGGAGGATGTGCCATATTGAAGGGATGGACAGAGCAAAGAGTGAAAAGACAACAACCTGGGGTTCTACTTCTTCCTTTTAATTCACCTCTTGTAAGCCTCTAGACATGTTCCTTGATTTCTCTAGTCCTCACCTATAAAACAGGGACAATGACGCCCAACAGAACAAACTTCTGACAGAAGAAAATGCAATAGAAGATAAGCAGGGTTTCTGAAGACAGGGTGAGGGAGCTGTGCATGAGTAGAGAGCCATAGGGCTGGGTGAAGGCAGGGGACTTACTTCGGAGTAGGACCCTGCCAAAGAGGCTGTGATCCCTGTCCAGGGTGTTGCAATTCCAGCGGTGCTGGCGGAACTGGTGCTGGCATTCTGCTGTCCACTCAGCCACGCCCTGGCTAATGGCACGCATCACATCTGGATGTCTGTGACACAGCTGCCGCTGGCTGCTCACCAGGCCTGGCACATTATCGCACATCACCCTGGAGGAGCCACCTGTAGCTCTCATGTACCTATAAGGGACAAACCAACACAGAGGTGAGGGCAACATGAACAGAGAGGCCTGACTCGGTGTTCCTGGGAGACTAAGGAGTTCAAAGCACTTTTCAAATATGAATTCCTTATCCTTCTGGTGGTATTAGAAAGCAAGGGTTTTTACTTTTTAATGTAGTGGAGAAACAGCCAAGGCAGGCAGGCATAGTGAGTGATCTTGCAGAAGTCATCCCCAAAATGCTGTGATGACTTCTGTTGGACATGAAGCTAGGTCCACCAGATGATGCTCTGGGCGGGGGGACAGAGGCAAGGTCGGCATCTGGGGAAATGAATGATGGGTAAGAAGCAATGTGTCTTACGGAGAATGTGTGGAAGACTTTTCTCAAGAAGGTTCAGATCTCAGTGACACAATGTGTCTGGACTTGGCTTTGAGGGAAGCTGACCTTAGAAGCTCTTCGTTCCCATTTATTTGACAGAATGTCTTAAGAACTGTCTGTATCTGTCTAATCAACACCTGCTGGTATCTGATGTTACACTCTCCTCACAGACAGGCTGTTCTTTCCTTACTGAAGAGCCTTTTAAACATTTCCATTTTGTAGCTCTTTTTGGCTTTTATAAAGATCCTTTGGAAAAAATTCTTTCTATTGTTATTAAGGACACTAAATGTTTGGAAGAATCAAACAGTGTTATAGCTCCATAAAGTACTTTTTGAAAAGAAACTTTAACAAAAAATTACATCATCATCTCTACCCAGATGTTCTCTATTAGTCGTGAAATGTTTAGAAAGGTACCTTTTATATAACCCAAGCTGCCATAGGTGTCTTTTGAAGCGATCAAACAAGGAGAATGTCTTTTTCTTGTATTTTCATTATTTTATATGATCATAAAATCGTTACAGCTGTGACTTCCAAAAAATATATTTAAGTGACAGCTGAGAGACAATGTGACAAAAAGCCCGAGCAATAAATAATGTTTATACACCCATGGAAACAGAAATAGTCATTTTATTGAAAAATGGTCAGTCTGATAAATCAATCTTTGATCCTGTGTCAGCAATGTCAAGGCTAAACGCCTCCCTGTTCAAAGCCGGCTTAGGAAGGAATTGAACCCCTCTTCCCATCAGCGCATTGCCTTCCTCCTTTGAAGAGCTCCAGTGTCTTCCTAAACATTTCCCTGCTCTAGACTGTAACTGAGCTGAGACCCCTTACCAGATTCTTTAAAAATTAGCCCACAATAACGGGTCTCTCTGAATCAATATTTTAATATCTGTTCTGAAACTTTTAGGTGCAAGGAAATTACAGGGCTATCAACTCTATCTCTTTCCAAGACCAGAAAGTCGGCAGATGAAAAACAGTTTCTAGATGGGGAGGGAATCTGCCTTTGGAACTTTTAGCGACCTGTTATGGTTCAACATTCCATCACTATGCAAAAATAAATAAATTGCAGACCAAAGTACAAAGGAAAGCAGCAAAGTTACTCTTTGCGGGGACGGTTGTGAACAGGGTAACATCTTAGAGACAGACCCGGGGTTGTAGTTTTGCATTAAAGCCATAGTCTCTACCTGGAGGCAGCAAAATGTTCTTCCGCCCCACTGGGGTGAACCTGGAATGTGGAAGGACGGGAAATAACACAAAATCACACGCTTTGGGTTCTACAACTCCTGACTGCCTGAATTGGCCCGTCGATTTACCTTGAGGCAGTTTTGGGAGGGGGGTGGGGCGGGGGAGGCGGTTGTAGTTTTCAAGGTGAATTTACACACACACACACACACACACACACACACACACACACACACACGTCTGTGCTAGAGCTGGAGACCGGGCTAGCACGTCTCTCAACAGGGTAAGAAATTGGCTGATTTTGCTGTCGCTCAGCTGGATCCAAATAAACCAAACATCGGAACTCTCATTTGGTGGGGGAATGTGGTTTTATGGAGTTGTCAAAGCTGAAATGATCTTCTGGGAAAAGAGAAAGGGCTCACCATGGGGCGATAAGAGGGCAGTAGCCAGGGTTCGGGCCAGAATCCGAGACTGCTGCGGCCGCGGGGAAACGCAGCCAGGAAGGGTCTATGTGGCCAATGAGGTCCCCACTCCGATCTCCAAAATACCCCCGCGGTCGCGCGCGTGTACTTACCACCATGAAGAGTTGACCTCGGGGGTGAGCCAGGTCAAGAGCAGAGGGAGCCAGAGCCAGATTCCACCGAGAGGGGCGTTCATATTAACCCCCTTGCGTCTGCATCAGGTCAGACTCCGTGTGCGGGCGCCATGCGTGCCCAGAGCAGAAGCGCTCAGCTCCGGGAGCGCCTCGTCACGGCCGCCGGCGCCTCGCCGCGCCCCCGCCCCCCGCTCGCGTCTGCGACGAGTGGCGAGACTCGCTGATAAAGTTTCAAACGATGGGCCCGGCGAGCGATAAAGGCCAGCCCGGGCCGCCTCGCCCACAGCCCAATTCCCCAGGCGCGGCGAGCGCCTGCAGCCCGAAAGCTCTGCGCGCCTCCCGCGCGCCCCTGTCCGCTCAGCTCCCCTCCGGGCGCAGCCGAGGGAGGGGGTGCTGCGCCTGGCGGGGGTGGGGAGAAGCGTGGGGTTTTAGACAAGGGTGCATGAAATGATGGCAAGAGATGTCTGGGGATGAGGTGAGGCGGGGAAGGGGGAACACCGCTGCATGGTTACGAGCACACGCGAATGCAGGCACCTTTAGGGAAGCTGGGGCAAAGAGCATCCGTGGGCTGTAGGAGCGCGCGGCCCGGATTGCCGAGGCCATCCGCTGGCAAACAAGTCCCTGAGCGTGCAATGTGGGGCAACGAGGAAGGGGGCTGGGGGATAAGGAGATTACTATGCATGGGATACAAGAATCCAGAGATGATTCTCAACTCATTGCTTCGCTTCTCTCCCTGACGCTGGGATGAAGAGCTAGCACTTGTAAATTTGGAGCTGCCGCGTCTATGCAGGGCAAGATTAGGGAGGGGCCAGGCCTCAGCGAAATGACCTGTTGGCTTTGATTCCTTGGTGCTGGGCTTATATACAGAGCCCATAGGGAGGGGAACTTGGAGGGTACATGACCCTCGGGACCTAACCCAGCAGTATCTGCCAAAGTACCCAGGAAAGATGCAGTTTTTACGCACATCCAGCTCCTCTCCGGAGCTGCGGAGCGCAAAAGATCACCTAGAGAGGAACCGAGGCAGGCGTTCGCCGGGGGTGTGCGCCCTTGCACCTCCCGCCGCCCGGGCGCTCAGCCTGTGCGCCTTGTGGAGGTTAAGGGACCCTCGGTCCTGGACCTGGGCCCCCGCCCAGCCAAGAGAGAGGGGCTCGGGCCCGCGGGTGGAGCATTTTGAGCAGTAGCTGGCTTGTAGCAGCGCCGTTTATCACCGGAAAGGAAGGAAGACCAGGAACTCGTGGCGGCCGTGAACTGTTCCATTGCTCTTTTCCTGGGGTGGAGGGACTCACTGCCCGCCCGAGGAGCGTGCTCTGGGGAATAGAGTGTGCGCCTGTGTGTGTGTGTGGGAGGCGAATTGTTCGCAGGGCGTGGGGGAGGGGGTGCCGCCCAGATCGGAAGGACGGGCTCTCCCTCTCTCCCGCCCACCCTCGGGCCTAGGCTGGCCAGAGCGTCAGCCCTCGCCGGCCACTAGCGCGGTGAGAGGCTGGACGAGGCGAAGCTCAGAGACGCCAAAAACCTGAAAGATGCTGTCATCGCCACCCCCTTCCCCCACGCTGGTCCCTGGCAGGTCCGGCCCCTCCCAGGCTGACCCAGATACATCCCCGTTTGGGTCCGGAAAGGGAGGGGAGGGAAACAAGCACCGCGCCACCCACGACTCGGGAAGAGGAGGGCTCCTCGCCAGGGCCGCTCCGTATCGCTGGGCCGCGACCCAGGGAAGTTCTGCTTGGTCTGCGTCGGTCGGGCGGGCGGGAGGTGCAGGGAGGGTGCATGCGGCGGCAGGCGGCGGGGCGGGGGAGAGTTTCTGCTCGCCGTGTGTGCACGCCGGCCATGGGGAGGGTATGATAGGCACCGGAGAGCAACACGTCTCTCATGTACCTCCATGCGTCTGCTCACAAACCTCCTTCCCCCATGAAGCAGGGGAATAAACTAAAGCTTACCTCCACCCTTCTTTGTCCCTCAGTTTCTTGAAGTTAATCCAGACACTTGGGAAAGAAAAGGTGGTTGGCTCCGAGGAACCATAAACATTGCCAAAATCCAAAATTTCACTTCTACCGTGAATAAAGTAGGAGTGTGGATGTGTATGTTGGGAAAGGTAGGCAGTTGTATGATTCTCTCATGGAGAATACGATTTGAAACCACCTAAAAACTCCAACTCAAGTTCCACCCATCTCAGCACATCGTGTCCTCACAGCTAAGGGGTGTTAGAAGTACATGGAATGTGACCATCAGCTTACAGGCCTTTCCTCTCCGCCCGGGGAATTAGTGAGTGGCCAGGAGACCTGCCCTTCAGTTGATGGCGAGGCCAATGGAATGACCTAAACCTGAAACAGACCTCCTGGAAAAGGAATGGACCATCCCCCAAAACTAATTACATCCACGCCAGAGGACCTCATCCTGGGGCAGGAGGAGGAGGAGTGCCACATGTCTCGCAGAGAAGAAATTGGTTTTGGTGAAAGGCAAAAGGCTGAAAGTGTTCGAGTGAAGCTAAATCCAGATGTGAAAAAAGGGTCCACCCAAACACCCCTTCCTGACCTGTCTAGAGGCCGTCTGGACTCAATGACTTGTCTCTTCCAGATCTGTGATTCCATTTCCCTCCCATTCTCCACCCCTTTCACTTATGAACCGTTACTTAGCTCCAGCATAACTTCTTGTCGTGCCAAGAAGGCCTTTACTCACTCCTTGTCTGTAGTTATTCTCTCAATGGACCCGTTCACTTTGAAGATAAGGTGTTCACTAGTAGACATAGTTAGGAAATGCTCAAGAAAATTAGGAGGAAAGAAGGTTACAGCAAACCTTACTTATTTTACAATCAAAACTACCATCCTAAAGAAGAGTTAATAAATAATGAAGTAAACTGCATATGACTTCAGCCTCGCTATAGCAGATGATGAGGTAAGGAAAGAAAGGGTCACAGTGTCTTTAGATTTATTAATTTAAACATCTGATTTTTGATTTCTTCAATGAGAAATCTCAGAATTGACTGTAAAATTCATTTACAGTATGCAGAACCCAATTCTGTTTCTGGAGCTTAATGTTAGTTTGCTTATAACTTCTGTATAGCACTGTAGCCAAATGAGTCAGTCTATTTTCTTAGTTAGATCCATTGTTTGTCTAATCTCCCAGGGCAGTGTAAGAGAACTCATTTACTACTGAGCCATCTCCACCCTTTAAAAATGGAGAGTTACTTCTCAACCAAATAGTCGTTTGTCTTGCAGTCTGAACTGGCTTTTTCTTCAGGCAATAACTCCTAAGATAGCCACTCACTAACCAAAGGATAAGTGATAGTATCAATCATTTAAATCTCAGTGTGCCTTTAAATTAAAGTGTACCAAAGTCTTTTGCTTCCAGCCATGAGAGAGTAACAAGTACCTGAGTAGCTCTCCTTCTCAGGTATTGGACAGTAGGCCCCACACGGCTGTGATCCTTGAGAGAAGGGAAACATATTGAGTTTGCTCCACAACTATCCTGTAATTGTCCAGGTTTTTCTGCTGAAGAGAAAAACGTTTTTCTAGAATGTAGGAAGGTAGAACACAGGTAAGGCAGAAGTTTCAGTTAAGGGGGGAGAGACTGGAGTTTTGGGTTGTTGAAGCAGCTGAAATTTCTGAAGATAGGTAGTTATGGAAAAGGGACTCCCCCACAAGTCTACATGGAGATTCACCACCAGTCCTTGGCCAACAGCTGAGCTGAATATAGACATGACAAAACTCTGCAAGGCCTAACACAGATTACCTGCTGCATGTAGTGCATTGTTGAGAGACATTGGAGTTCCATCGCAGCAGGGCAGCGAGACCTCATTGAGCACTTCAGGGATTCAATTGAGATGCTAGAAAGGCCTTGCCTTAAAAGCAACAATCAGGCGAAAAAGCATGTCTTAGAGCAAAATTCAAAATCTTGTTTCTCCATAGCACAAACTGTAACGAAGAATAATATGAAATCAGACAGGACCAGGGAAATTTATAAGAATGAAACAACACCCATTAAAAGAAAACAACATGATACAGACTCCCTACAATGGATAATTAGCAACAAAAAATTTAATAGGCTGGGCACGATGGTGCACGTCTATAGTTCCAGCCACTTGGGAAGCTGACAAGGGAGGATCACTTGAGCCCAGGAGTTCAAAACCAGCCCAGGGAAACATAGCAAGACTCTGTTTCTAAACAAACCAACCAACAAACCCAACAAACAAATATAGACAAGTGAAAAACACACAAAAGTGACCTATACTGAAGAGAAAGCAGTCAATAGAAACTGATCCTGACATGGCCCAGATATAGGAGGAATTGGCAGGAAAGAATAAGTAACTATTATAAATATGTTCAGGTATTTAAAGGAAAATGAATGAACAAGTGGAAAATGAACAAATAGAGAATCACAGTAGAAAAATGGAAGCCAAAAGAAAGAAATGAAAATTCTAAACCCCATTAGTATAATTATCTAATTTGCAAAATTTGTACTTTCTGAAATGGAATTCCAGAAAGAAAGCAGAAAGAAAATGGGGCAAAAAAAAATTTTTGGAAATAATGCCCCAAATTTGGCCCAGATGATGGGAAGCATAAATTTACCAATCTAAGAAAGGTGGAAAATCCCCAAAAGAATAAATAATCAGCATATCACACTGGCACACACCAAACTATTTAAAACCATAGATGAAAAATCTCTAAAGCAGCCAAAGGAAAAAGATATATTAAATATAGGAGAACAAGAATATGAATTACACCTGGCTTTTAATCAGCAATAATGGAAGTCGGAAGACAATGGAATGACATCTATAACATGCTAAAAGAAAAAAAAACATCCACATAGACATCTATAATCAGTGAAAATACCCTCTGAAAATGAAGTGGAACTCTTTTCTTGCTGCTTCTTCTTCACTTAACCTTAGGAATAAGAACCACATTGCATGAATACGAGCAAAATGAAAACAGAACAGCCTGAATGAAGTCTAAAGCCAACCCTAGACAGGATCAAGATTTTCCAGTGGTACTTTTTTTGCTATCCAAAAAAAAACTCCACCATCCATGTTTTTTTTTTTTTTTTTTTTTTTTAAGACAGAGTCTTGCTCTGTTGTCCAGGCTGGAGTGCAGTGGCATGATCTCAGCTCACTGCAACCTCTGCCTCCCTGGTTCAAGCAATTCTCCCTGCCTCAGCTTCCCGAGTAGCTGGGATGACAGGTGCTCACCACCACACCTGGCTAATTTTTGTAATTTTTAGTAGAGACATGGTTTTGACATGTTGGCCAGGCTGGTCTTCATCTCCTGACCTCAGGTGATCTGCCCACCTTGGCCTCCCAAAGTGGTGGGATTACAGGCATGAGCCACCACATCTGGCCAACTCCACCCTCCTTAAAGGAACATAGTATCATTCAGGATCTCCACAAATTTTCAGCAAATTAAAAATTATTTTTTAAAACCCCAAACAAAACAAAACCTAGGAAAAAAAAAACAGAAAACAGAAATGGACCCACAGGTAATTTAGAGTTCTGACTTATCTGAGAGGGACTCCAAAATAATTAAAAATGTTAATAAAATAAAAAAAAAAAAGAACAGACAATTTTAAGAGAGAGTTGGAATCCAGACAGAAGACTTAACTAAAAATCCAGGACTACGGAGAGGAGAACAGAAGCAGTTACTGCAATTAAGAATTAGATAAATGGGTTGAGGATCTATCTATAATCAGCAGAACAGTGGATTAGTAAGCCAGAAGAGAGGTCAATATTAAATATCCAGATTAATGCACAGAGAGTATTAAAAGTATAGAAAATATGTAAAAGAAAAAGATAAATATGATAGAGTGAAAAGGTCTAACCTAATTGCAATTGGAGATCTAGATGAAGAAGAGAGAATGGGACTAAAGAAATATTTAAATAACTACCCATTGAGAATTTTCCAAAACTGATGGAAGAAATCAAACCACATATTCAAAAAAACAAAAACAAAAAAACCAAAAAACCCCTACAAACTTGTAGCAGGTTAAATACAGAGAAAACTACATTCAGGCACATCACACATACATTTCTGACAAAGGCAAAAAGAAAATATTAAAAGTTGCCAGAGGGGGAAAAACATTAATTTGAGGAGAGAAATCACAAGATATAGCTGACTTTTCAACAGAAACTATTGAAATCAGAAGATGGTAGAATGGCATCTTTGAAAAAGAGGTGGAGTGGGGAAGGATACTGCCAACTTGGAATTCTAGAGTCATTGCAAAGAGTCTTAAAAATGAAGACAAAATAAAGATGCTTTCAAACAAAAGGTAAGAAAATCCCTTATTAGCAGAGTTAATAATTATTAAGCCAGTTATTTAAGCTGAAGGACAATGATCCCAGACGGAATTATAGAATCAGAGTCCCCTGCTGGTTTTTGTGTTAATGATGTCATATATTTTCTTCTACACATTTTAAACTTTAAAAGATACTATAATCATTGTTTTAACTGTCAATACTATTTTATATTTATCTATTAATTTACCTTTCCCAATACGCATATTACGTTTTGCAATTCCATAATTCCATCTGGGCTCATTTTATGTACTACTGAATGATGGTGAGTCTCCCATTTTGCTTTTCTTCTGCTATCCTGCGGCCTGGACACAAGGCAGCAAAACCGTGAAGTGGGAGCTGGCATGGACAGAGAGGCATACAAGAAAGGTGTCTGGATTAAAGGAGTGTGAAAGAGATTTCTAACATACTCACAGTGAGTGGGAGAAGTTCCCTGGGTTCCTCCCTTTTAATTCTTTCACATCCCACACCCCTAGGCAAACCCATGCCAATGTTGGCAGCAGTGACAGTAGCAGCAGTGAGAGCCCACTGGTGCTTAAAATTCTGAGAAATGGGAAACTTGCTGTCCAGAGAAACTGTTCCCAAAAAGATGAGATGAAATTCCATAGCTTTTTTCCCCCCTCTTTCCTTCTGCCATGTGGTCGTAGACATGGGTGTAGTACAGGAAATGTATGGCAGAGTGAGATGACTAAAGCCAAAGTTTCTGGCTAGAGGACCAAAAAGAGGAGTCCTTGAAAATCAGAAAGTACTTAGGAAGTCAGGAGAAATGAGAATCTTGGGAAAGCAATCATATAAAGTTATATGTGAAGTCCTGTGCTTACCCTGTAGGTTATGTACATGTGGATTTGCCCCTAATGATCATATCAAAAACTTTCAGAATAGAACTATGGGATAGACCACAATCCAGGTCCAAGACAAGATAATGGGTTTTACACATGAGACAGGCATGAATAGCATTACAAGGCCTTTGAAAACTGAACTAACATCAGAACCAGAACCCACATAAGGCTGGTCAGAAATTGTGGCCTGAACTCAATTAGGTTGATCATATGTTGAAACAAGAATATCAACATGGCCGGGCGCGGTGGCTCAAGCCTGTAATCCCAGCACTTTGGGAGGCCGAGGCGGGTGGATCATGAGGTCAGGAGATCGAGACCATCCTGGCTAACACGATGAAACCCCGTCTCTACTAAAAAATACAAAAAACTAGCCGGGCGAGGTGGCGGGCGCCTGTAGTCCCAGCTACTCCGGAGGCTGAGGCAGGAGAATGGCGTAAACCCGGGAGACGGAGCTTGCAGTGAGCTGAGATCCGGCCACTGCACTCCAGCCTGGGTGACAGAGCGAGACTCCGTCTCAAAAAAAAAAAAAAAAAAAAAAAAAAGAATATCAACATTCCACATAGATAGGATTTAAATAAGACCCGGAGTCTCTTAACATTCTATTCTGAATGTCCAGGATACAAGAAAAATTACTTGGCATACAAAGAACTAGGAAAATTGCAACTCGAATAGAAAAACAGTAAAGAGACACTACTGCCTAGATGACAAAGATGTTGAAATTATCAAAGACCTAAAATCAGCTATTATAAAAATTCTTCAAGAAGTAAGGATGAGTACTCTTGATACAAATGGATAATATAAAGTCTCAGTAAATAAACAAAAAATTTAAAGAGGAAACACATGGAAATTTCAGAACTGAAAAATTTATTAACTGAAAACTCTATCTCAATGGATAGGGGTGATAACAAAATGGAGATGACAGAGAAAGACGTGAATGAACTTGAAAATAGATCAGTGGAAGTTATCTAATCTTAACAGCAGAGGAAAAAATATTGAAAAGAAATGAAGAGATCCTTGGGAAATCTCTGGAATAATACTCCAAGGTGCAACACTGTGTCACTGGAATCCAAGAAAGAGAGGGGAAACAGTCCACTGCAGCAAAAAATATTTGCAGAAATGGTTAAATACTTACTAAATTTGGCCAAAGGCATAGACCTAGAGATTCAAAAAGCTCAGCAAATCCAAAGAGGATACCTCCAAATAAATTAATGCTGAGATACATAAAAATAAAATTGCTGAAAACTGAAGGCAGAGACAAAGTCTTATAAACAAACAAAGACAAATGATGCATTACTTATGGAGAACAAAGGGGAATGATGATTTAAATTACTTTAGATTTTTCATCACAAATTATGAAAGCAGAAGAAAGTGGAACAACATTTTTTAAAGCACTGATAAAAAGAACCATCAGCTCAGAATGCTATATACAAAGAAAATATCCTTAGTGAAAGTGAAATAAAGACATTCTCAGATGAAGGAAAACAAAGACAATTCATTGTCAGTAGACCTGTTCTACAATGCTTGCTAAAGGAAGTTCTTCAGACAAAAGAGAAATGATATAAAAAGGAAACCTGTAAAATATGAAGGAAAGGCAAGAGAAATGGTAAATAGCTGAATAAAAGTTACAGACTCTTCTAGTCCTCTCCAGTTCTGTAAGAAGGCAGAAAAGGGGAAACAGGATTGAAAAACCAAGATAACACATAGAAAACAAATAATTACATGATATACTTAAATCTAAACATACCCATAATTATACAAAATATGCAAGATCAAAACACAGGTTTTTTTCAAAATTGATGTATTTATTATAATAAACACAAAATTCAGGAACAACAATAATAGGTGGTATTTGGTGATAGAAATGATACTTAAAAAATAGAAGTGGTATAAACAGGAAAACAGGCAGTAACACAGTTAGAACCATGAGACATCATTAATACTAAACCACAATCTATGAAGAGAGGAGATAAATAAAAGAGTGATAGCTGAGTTTGAAATGAGATATTGCCACCTACCAACCAGAATAACTAAAATTTTATCGATCAATCTGACAATGCCAACTGTTAAGATATGAAACAAATGGAACTCTCACTTCTTGCTAGTTGAAGTAAAAGTGATAAAGCCACTTTGGAAAACTGACAGAATCTACAAACTCTGACCACATGCATTCATATTGTTTAACAAGTCCACTCTAATTATATACTCAACCAAAATGCAAACACAACAATTCTAAAACAGAGATTTTCTGAATGGATAAAAACACAAGTATATGCTGTCTACAAGACATTCACTTCAAATACAATTATACAGGTAGGTAAAAAGGAGAAGTACACAAAAGGATAAATGACACAAACACTAATTAAAAGAAAGGCAAAGTTGATATATCAATATTAAAGTAGATATCTAACCAAAATAACAGCTAGGATAATGAGGGAACATGACATAATGATAAAATGGTCAATTCACCAAGAAGACATACTGTCCCTAAATGTGTATAGACCAAACAATAGATCTTCAAAACATATGAAGCAAAAATCTGACAGAACTGAAAGGACAACACAGACAAATGCACAATTACAGTTAGAGATATCAACATTCCTCACTCAGTAATTGATAGAACAAATAGGAAAATCAGGAAGATACAGAAAAACTCAACAACGCCATCAACCAATTGAAATTAGTTGACAGTTATACAACACCTCCCACTACAACAACAGAATATACATTCTTTACAAGTGCATATGAAATATTCACTAAGATGGATCATAGGCTGGGTAATAAAACAAATCTTGACAAATTAAAAGAATCAAAATCATTCAAACGGTTTCATGTTCATTACAGAATTAAATGATAAATCAATAAAAGAAAGGGAACAGAAGAATCTCTAAACTCTTGGAAACCAAGGAATACACTTCTAATCATCTTTGGATCACAAAAGATGTCTCAAGGGATGTTAGAAAATATTTAAAGTGAATAAAAATGCATTATTTTGAAACTGTATTTAATATAGATTCTAAGAAGTCAAGAATACATATTGTCATCTCCTGGGTAACCACTAAAAACTAACAAAATATATAACTGTTCCAGTTTTCTATTGCTGTATAACAAACCACTCCAAAACTTGGCACTTCAAAACATCAATTTATTATTGTCTTTCACAGTTCTGCAGGTTGACCAGACTTAGCTTGGTGGTTCATGCTTGGGATCCTTCATATCGTTTCAGGGGTTGCAGCTGGGACTGGATTCATCTGAACGATTGACTGGGCTGGAGGTCCCATGTGGTTTTTTAACTCCTATGTCTTGCAGCTGTCATCCTCTTCATGGCCTGGATTTCTCACAAGCTGGCATAGGACTCCAAGATGGAGGAGGTAAAAGTTGCCAAACTACTTAAGAACTACACCTGAATCTCATCAAAGCAGTCCCAGGACCTGCACAGATTCAAGAGAGTGAGAAATAAACTCTGCTTCTTGATAGGAGAGTAATAAAGTAACACTAAAGGAGAGCATGTGGCAATAGGAAATATTATTGTTGCCATCTCTGGAAAACAGTCTTCTACAGTCTGCCCTTTGGACAGAACAATTCACATTCCTTCCACATGGGTGAAATAAACCCACTCTCTCTCCCAAGTCCCCTAAATTCTTATTCCAATATGGCATTGGCTTGAAGTCCAGGACCTTGTCATCTAAATCAATTACAAATGCAGATAAGGCTCCTCAGGTGCAGATCCTAAAATCTTTATGAAAATACAACAGGCATAGAACAGTCATCACAATTTTGGAGAAAAACAACTTGGGAGATTTACATTCTGAGATATCAAGCTTACTTACTATAAACTGTAATAATTAGGGGAAGGTGATATGGCACAAGAATAGTCAAATAGGCAAATGAAACCTAATAAGAGTGCAAAAATAGACCCATATATATGACCAACTTCATTTTCAGCAAAAATGCCAAGCAATTTAATGAAGAAGAAAGGAGAATGATTAAAGTTTTCCAATTTCTAATTTTAAGGGAAAAAGTTAGAGCTACAACTTCCCTTTAGACTGTCCATCTGGTATTATGTTAAAATTTTAAGGATCATCACTAAAAAGAATTTTAAAAAGATGTAAATTTATAATCTCACAAAAAATGGAGGGGGAATAAAAAAACAAACTCCATACATTCAGTGGAAAGAAAGTAGGAAAGGAGGCCGGGCGCGGTGGCTCACGCCTGTAATCCCAGCACTTTGGGAGGCCGAGGCGGGCGGATCACAAGGTCAGGAGATCGAGACCACAGTGAAACCCCGTCTCTACTAAAAATACAAAAAATTAGCCGGGCGCGGTGGTGGGCGCCTGTAGTCCCAGCTACTCAGGAGGCTGAGGCAGGAGAATGGCGTGAACCCGGGAGGCGGAGCTTGCAGTGAGCCGAGATCGCGCCACTGCACTCCAGCCTGGGCGACAGCGCGAGACTCCGTCTCCAAAAAAAAAAAAAAGAAAGTAGGAAAGGAGAAGAGCTTAAAAGGAAGGCAGAAGGGATGTTAGAGATAAATGCAAATATACCAATAATCAAAATAAATGTAAACGAGTTGAACTTTCCGTCTCTATTCAAAGACAGGGATTGGTAGATTGATTTCCCTTTAAACCAAGTTATATGTTATTCAAAGAGATATCGGAACTTAAGGACACAGAAAGGATGAAAGTATAACTATCTTAGAATCAGACAAATTAGATGTTAAGGCAAAAACATTAGTAGAGATAAAAAGGTTGGTGATATAATGATAAAGATAAAATTGACCTGGAAGACAACAATAATTTCAATTTCACCTAACAATACAGTCTCAAATATTCATACCAAAAATGAACAGAAATACTAGGTAAATAGACAAATCCATTACCTTAGTGAGAATTTTAACTCATCTTTCTCAGTAATTGACTGTATCAGTTTGCTTTTGTTATGTAATACACTACCCCAAAATTTAGATGCTTAAAACTGCAATCACTTGTTAGCTTATTATATTGTGGGTCAGCAATTTAAACTGACCCACAGTTCATCTGGGTAATTCCTCTGTTGATCTTCACTGGGGCCATGCAAGTTTGATGGCCTTGCTCACATGTCTATGAGTTTACTGGAGTGATAGATAACTATTATCTATTAAGTTATCTATTATCTATTAAGTTAATGGACCTTGTTCACGCGATAGAAGATCAGAAAAGTAGTAAGGAAACAAATGTTAATGCACAAGCACTTTTCAAGCCTTTGCTTGCATCACATTTGCTAATGTCCTACCGGCTGAAAAAGGTCACATGACCAACCTGGATTCAAAGGGTGGAGGAAGAGATTCCAGTTTTTTCGATGGACCTGCTATCTCATTTCAAGGGTATAGATTTCAGGTGGGAAAAGATTTTGTAACCATTTTTATAGTCTACATATTGATAGAGAAAGAAGACAAAAAAATTAGTAAGGCTATAAGAAGTTTTGAACAATACAAAAAGTTTTGTATGCTTTATATGTAAAACTTGTACTCTACAATTAGAAAATACAAAACCTTTTAAAATGGACATAATACACCTATAAAAATTAATAATATATAAAGTTACAAAACTATTCTCAGCAAAAAACCAAAGAACTGCTCTTTTATAAACCCCATTTTCAGGCCAAAACTCAGTTAAGCTAGGAATTAGTTACAAGATAACTTTTTAAAAAGCATATTTAGAAATTTTTTAATGTTTCTTAAAAATTAGTTGATCAAAACAGAATTCATAATAGGAATTATAAAATATTTTGAATGTAAAATATTGGGAAGACTGTGGCATAACTTATGAGATATAGCTAAAGTGATATTTAGATAAGAATTCTAGCTTTAAATGTTTACATTAGAAAAGATGAACAATGTAAACTAATGAGTTGTGCACATTGTCTTAAGTTAGAAAAAGAACAACCGAATAAACTCAGGAAAGCAGAAGGAAGAAAGTGAAAAATAACATAAAGTAATGAAATAGGAAACAGATTCACTAGAAAGGTTCTATAAAAACAAATGCTAGTTTTTGAAAAGTTTGATAGACATGTCTCTTACAAGATGAATACAGAAAAAATGACAAAGACATAAACTGTTAAGAAAAAAGGAGAATTACAGATTCAGTAAGATTTATAAAATAGAGACCCTGAACTCATTTAAACAAAACCAAATAAAGACAATATAAGAAAAAAATCATTTATGAATCTAGACGCAACTATAAGAAATAAAATATGATAACATCATGTGTGTATATAAATCATGGTCAAGGAATTCAAGAATACTTCAACGTTTAAAAATATCTGCCGGCCGGGCGCGGTGGCTCAGGCCTGTAATTCCAGCATTTTGGGAGGCCGAGGCGGGCAAATCACGAGGTCAGGAGATCGAGACCATCCCGGCTAACACGGTGAAACCCCGTCTCTACTAAAAATACAAAAGAATTAGCCGGGCGTGGTGGCGGGCGCCTGTAGTCCCAGCTACCCCAAGGCTGAGGCAGGAGAATGGCGTGAACCTGGGAGGCGGAGCTTGCAGTGAGCGGAGATGGCACCACTGCACTCCAGCCTGGGTGACAGAGCAAGACTCCGTCTCAAAAAAAAAAAAAAAAAAAATTGCCAATAAAACACCATAGTGTCTGCAGGGAAAAAAAATTGAAAATCTGTCAATGTCATTTAATATATAAATACTTTTGAAAGGGAAAAATATGATTATTCCAAAATATGCAGAAATGTTTGATAAAATTCAACAGTTGACATGAATTTTATGTTTTTTTAAAAAAACTTTTTACATAAGAGCAATAGGAGTAAACTTTTTTTTTTTTTTTGAGATGAAGTTTCACTCTTGTTGCCCAGGCTGGAGTGCAGTGGCATGATCTTGGCTTAGTGCAATCTCTGCCTCTTGGGTTCAAGTGATTCTCCTGTCTCAGCCTTCTGAGTAGCTGGGATTACAGGCGCCCTACACCCAGCTAATTTTTGTATTTTTAGTAGAGACAGGGTTTCACCACGTTGGCCATGGCTGGTCTCAAACTCCTGACCTCAGGTGATCCACCCGCCTCGGCCTCCCAAAGTGCTGGGATTACAGGTGTGAGCCACTGTGCCCAGCTAAAAACTTTTTTAATAATTGAAAGGAATCTAACAGACTTACAGCAAATGTATCACATTTAATAATGAAATATTACAAATATCTTCAAAGTTACAAAACACGAACATCCATTATCACCACTATTATGAACTATGGGATTGAGATTCTAAAATGTTATGATAATAAAGAAATATGAATTACAAGAAATGGAAATAAAGAAAATTTTTATTATTTGCAGATGATGTGAACATGCACATGGAAAACCTGAAAGTATTAAAGAACAAGACTATTAGAATAAACTGGTGATGGTAGTATGCACCTGGAGTCTCAGCTACTCAGGAGGTTGAGGTGGGTGGCTTGGTTGAGCCTAGGAGTTCAAGGCCAGCCTGGGTAACACAATGAGACCCCATCTCTTCATAAAGTCTTAATATATTGACAGCAAATGGAATAGAATGTAAAATTCAGAAACAGATCCACAAGTACATTAGAAATTAGGAAATAAGCCCCACTTCAAATCAAGGGAAAATGATGGATTATTCAATAATGGTGCTGTGAAAATTGGCTCACAATAAGGAAAGAAATGCTATTAAATGACTTTCATACTGTGCACAAAAATAATTTTCAGATACATTAAGGACCAAAATATGAAAAGTAAAACTTTAAAACAGAAGAAAATATAGGTAGATATGTTAAAGGTTTGGGTAACAAAAAACACCAATGACAAAAGGTAAGCAGCAGATGACAGCTATTTCAACATATGTAACAGATACGGATAAGTATTTCAAATATTTAAAGTACCAAAAGTCAACAAGAAAAAGACAATCCAGTAAAAAAAAATAGGCAAATGATAGTAAAAAGCAATTTATAGGGGAAAAAGGGCGTATACAGAGATGCTCAATCTCACTTGTAATCAGAAAAGTAAAAAATAAAAAAAATCAATTATGTTGAATCCATCAGATAGAAGAAAATTTAAGTCAGTTAATATTCAGTGTTGACAAGTGTAGGGGTAGTGAACACTCTTGTGCACTGCTAGTAAGTCTAAATTAATACAGGTTCTTTGAAGAGGAATATAGCGGTGATGCAGTCAAGCTCTCGCCTAAACAGATGGAGGATAATTCAAGGAGGTTCGATTTACAAAGAGACTATGAAGATGTGAGCAGAGGAACTGTTACCACTTCCAGATCCAAAGGGACAAGGTGGAGTAAAGGTTCATAGAATCCAGAAAGGGAAAATCTTGTAGAGCTTGCTTTGAGAGGAGCAGCGCTCTTTGGTTGAGGGACACAGCACAAGAAATCTTGTAGGAGGGAGCTGGTGAATAAATACCTAGACTGCACTCTCCCTTAGATATTCTGCTGGGGTTCCTCATTGGATAAATCCAACCAGGAGCTGAAGGGCCCATCGATATAGTTCATAGAGTCAGCCTCCTAGGGCAGGGTAGAATGGAGAAAGGAAGACTCTGAAGGGGCAAACGAAAGTTAACTGGCAACATCAGTAGTTAACGAATTGAGAATATTTGTGCCCTACAACCAGCTATTCCATTGCTAAATATAGTTAAAGAAATTTTGTTGTGCATAAGGACACATGTACGTATGTATAGCACAATACTGTTGAGAAGAATAAGTGAAAAATAACTCAAAATTTTATCAGTTAGGGAATAGAGAGGTAAAATATGGGATGAAAATGTGATGGCATACTGTAGAGCAGTTACATGGAATTAATGACATCTTCACTTTTTACGGATGAATATGAAAACAAGTTGATGGAAAAAGTAAAGAATAGAATGAAGCTACATTAGTAAAACCCCGTATTAGTTGGGAGTGTCTTTAGCACCACTGACAGAAAACTTAGCCACAGTTGCTTAATCAAATAGGGGTTTACTTTTCTCATGCTCTAAGAAGTCCAGAGGTAGACTATCCAGAGCTGGTGCAGCTGCTCTAGGATATATACAAAGAGGGTTCTTTCTGTCTCACTGTTCTTAGTGTATGGCTCCATCTTATGGCTTTGAGGTATTTAGTAACAGCCCCAATGCTTAAAATAGAACATTTCAGGTTATTTAGCAATTCTATTAACCTGGGCTTTTCCATGTCTTTAGTATTAGTTTTCAAATAAACTTGAAGTAAGTAAATACTTTTAAAATCAGTTGAATTCAAATCAAGAAGAAACTGAGAAAATATATATATCTCAGGTGAATAACCTCTGGTGCACATGATGGTATATAAAATGTTTCAGGAAGATGAGGTCCTCTGTGTGACTTGGGGAGGTGAAAGTGTAGGTGGGTTTTAGGATAAGTACCAAGTAGACAATCTGAACAAGATTGAGTCATGTACATTTCCACACTGCCAGCAATCTTCATCTATGAAACAACAAGAATGTAATCTCTAGTTCTCTCCATTATCACAAGAGGGTTTACTAGTTTGGCTTTATAGACAGTGGTTTCTGCTTCTAACCTGCAACTGATTGCACATCTTTGCATTTGAGTAGGTACAGTTTGTTGAAGAGGAAGAAGGGAAATAAAGGGAGTCTTATGAGATAATTTATTCTCTGTTTGACTGTTAGCTGTTGTCTTGTGGATTCTGAGTATGTCTGTGCCAGTTTAGATAATTTAAGTATTTTTAATTATGTCACTACATTATAGAAAATATTTATTTCAAACAAAAATATGGCAATTTGAAAAATCTGACTCCTTTTCTCACACAGAGTATCATTTTCAGTGCAAGGCACTATAACATATGTTTTATTATGAATAACAACAATAGAAATTATACTGACTACCATTTATTCAGTTTATACCATGTAGCAGGTATTGCAGAAAATCATTTATATGGTTTAGTTCACTTAATCCTTATAGCAACCTTATTTATTTTATTAAATAAGCTTATTATTATTATTTTTGAGACAGAGTTTTGTTCTCATTGGCCAGGCTGGAGTGCAATTGTGTGATCTCAGCTCACTGCAACTTCTGCCTCCTGTGTTCAAGCAATTCTCCTGCCTCAACCTCCCGAGTAGCTGGGATTACAGGCACGCAGTATCACGCCCAGCTAATTTTGTATTTTTAGTAGAGACAGGGTTTCTCCATGTTGGTCAGGCTGGTCTCGAACTCCCAACCTCGGGTCATCTGCCCACCTCAGCCTCCCAAAGTGCTGGGATTACAGGCGTGAGCCTCTGCACCCAGCCTAAATAAGCTTACTAAAATATAGGTTTGATTACATTAGCTAAATGACTGGCATATAGTAAATGTCCAATTAAGTGTTATTTTAGTATAATTATTGTTATTTTATAGACGACATGGTAGATACATGAAGGGCTTAAGTAGCTTTCTGAAAGCTACATAGCTAGTAAGTGGTAGAGCTGAAATTGGTACTCGCATCTATCTGGCTCCAAGTCTGCATTAACTATAAAACTCTACAACAACTTCTGTGACATTGCATTTAACACTTGAACAAAAACCCTAGCTCAGGATGATATTTATGTTTTGGATTAGGAAACTAGGTTTCATAGAAAATAATAATGATCTTTTTTTTTCATGACCTATTCAAGGGCACTTCTGGTTGGTGACAGAGTTGGGTTCCCTGGGAAGAAAATCCTGGTGGAGATTAGTATATGGGACACATTGGGAAGTGCTCTGGAAAGCAATACCTGTGCAAGGAAAGGCAATGAAATAGGATTAGGCAGACAGAGAATATGGGGTGTGATGCCCTCTCGATGAACACCTCAGCCATCCCCACTGGGAGTTCTAAAGTGGGATTGTCTTCCAGAGTTGTCTTGAGTTGGGATGAGGGCCCCTGAAATTGGAGTCTTTCTACCCCTAAGTTGACCAGTCATTTCTGTGAATAGGAAATGCTATAGGGAACTCAGCTATCTTTGGCAGAGAAAACTCTCAAAGAAGGTTGAGGGCTTAGGGCTGTCTGTTAACTGTACTCCAGCCACTGGAAATAAGTCATTTATTCTTAAAGGAAGATTTGGGAGCCACATCACACATTCACTTCAGTATACAAAACTTTATTAAGAAAACAATTACTCTCTTTCTTTCATCCTATGCTGGTATTCCTATTTTATTTAGAAAATGATGTAAGGACTTTGCGTAATAACTAACCTTTTGTTTCCATATTTCAAGTTCAATCTTGGTTACACCGGAGCTAACCATGTGTGTTAATTGTAATATTACCATTAATATGACAGTTAATTATAATATTACCACCAACATAACAGTTAATATAGTTAATTGTAGTATTACCACTGAAAATTCTAGGTGTTTTCATACTCTATATTGGGGTTATGAACTCCATATGCAACACCAAAAATTGGTTTAACTGAATGAATCTTGAATCCATGGTGAGAAGTTGGTTTAAATCTGGCTTAAATGTCTTCTAAAATATTTCACACATAGGGAACTTTGCCAGTTTTTCATTTGTAGCTGTTTTCTTTGTAGAAGTGTTTTGTAGAAGGTTATAGGTTGAGGTTTAGCCCTACTCCTACATGGAAAATTAAGTGAATCTATTCTATACTCTCAACTGAAAAAAAAACTGTTAAAAAACAAAAACAAAAAAACTTTGACTGCTCTCTCCAATGAAACAAAATGTGTTTTTCTTTTTACAAAAATTTACATCTTTAAATGAAGCTAATCCTACTGTTTCTCTTAATAGCAAAAATATTAACTATATATATATATATATATATATATATTTTTTTTAGAGATTGGGTCTTACTCTGTTGCCCAGGATGGAGGGCAGTGGTGCAATCATAGCACACTGGAGCCTTGAACTCCTGGACTAAAGCAGTCTTCCCAGCTCAGCCTCCCGAATAACTGGGACTACAGGCATGCACCACCATGTCTGGCTAATGTTTTTAATTTTTTTTTTTAAAAGAGATGGGGTCTTGCTTATGTTGTTGCCCAGGCTGGTCTCTAACTACTGGCCTCAAGCAATCCTCCTGCCTTTGCCTCCCAAACATTGGATTATAGGTGTGAGCTATGTGCCTGGCCTAAGTATTTAAATTTTCTGACCTCTGATCTCATATTAAATATGTAATATATGGTTATAGTGCTTGCACATACTGAGCACTCAGTGATTGTTTAATGAAATAAAATGTCTTAGGCCGGGCGCGGTGGCTCACGCCTGTAATCCCAGCACTTTGGGAGGCCGAGGCGGGCGGATCACAAGGTCAGGAGATGGAGACCACAGTGAAACCCCGTCTCTACTAAAAATACAAAAAATTAGCCGGGCGCGGTGGCGGGCGCCTGTAGTCCCAGCTACTCAGGAGGCTGAGGCAGGACAATGGCGTGAACCCGGGAGGCGGAGCTTGCAGTGAGCCGAGATCGCGCCACTGCACTCCAGCCTGGGCGACAGCGCGAGACTCCGTCTCAAAAAAAAAAAAAAAAAAAAAAAAAAAA